>NW_026861270.1:0-201291 GCF_026571515.1 Ruditapes philippinarum
TTGAAAAACAAAAGTACCTAAGACAAGAAGTTCAGTATTTATTAGATAAATGACTTTATTGAACCAAGTCAAAGTAATTACAAGCTCTCCATGTATTCTGGTACCGAAATCAAATGGAACATATAGAATGTGTACAGATTATCGTAAAGTGAACTCTGTAACAAAAACTGATTCATTTCCTTTACCAAGAATTGATGACTGTATTGACAAAATTGGAAAAGCAAAGTATGTAACAAAGTTTGATCTTCTAAAAGGATTCTGGCAAGTTCCACTTACCAGACATGGGGCGATTACTTGACAATTGTAATCGATTAAATTATGATTATTTGTCAAAATGCTTGATTAAATTAAATTACTGATTACTCCATTTTGACACTGTAATTGATTAAATTACTGATTACTGACAGGAGTAATCAGATTACATTTATGATTACTGATTACATGTACATAAGTTAAGAAATGGATGGTTCAAAACTATCGTTTTATTGAACATTTCAATACATCAAATGTACAAAAAATAACCTAGCTTAGTTTTACAGTAATTAATTCAGTCTACATATGTACATGTGTTGCCTCCTATTTACCAAGCTATATTATCATATTACATTTAATGTTCATTGGTTATGATGAAAATCTTTTTGTACTTTTTGCTTCTACATGGACTTAACAATACCAAAATGTAACAGTAAATGTAACAGAAAATGTAACCATATCTCACTTTTGTCAGTAATTGCAGCTTATACTTGCTCTTTACTGAACCTGTAAAGTCTTCTCAATAAGTGATAATATACCTATCCAGGCCATTGTTATAATTTCACAGCTAAATTTAAGTGGTATATTTGTGACAATCATTTATGTATTGGGTCAATCTGTCAGTGATCTTTTCATCACCTTATTAAAACACAGGTGTCATCAAATCTAACCTGGGTGACTGCATTTAATTCACCTACACTACCTAAGACAATTCGTAGGCATTGACACTGGTACTTTTTATATGTATGTTTGTTCAGCAATTATTTTTTAGCTTAACATGTATTGTAATCATACATGTAGTTATTGTGATTACTGATTAATTGGTCATGTAATTGATTAAATTATGATTAAATTACAGGAAAAAAATTATGATTACTGTTTTCTGTGATTACTCAAAAAATTGTAATCGATTAAATTAAATTAAATTACCGATTACGATTACCCCATGTCTGCCACTTACTGATAGAGCTAAAGAAATATCAGCCTTTGTAACACCAGACGGCTTATATCAATATAAAGTCATGCCCTTTGGTATGAAAAACTCACCAGCAACTTTTCAGAGACTTATAAACATGGTAATATCTGGATGTGACGCATACATTGATGACGCAATCATCTACTCTGATGAATGGGAGGAACATCTCAAAACTATTAGAGCATTCTTCGACCGACTTAGTGATGCTAAATTGACAGTTAATCTTGCAAAAAAGCGAATTTTGTCATGCAATTATAACATTTTTAGGACATGGAGTGAGACAGGGTAAAGTTAAACCAATAGAAGCTAAGGTCAAAGCTATCTCCGAATTTCCTGTGCCTACTTGTAAAAGACAACTGATGCGTTTTCTTGGTATGGCAGGGTATTATCGTAAATTTTGTAATATTTTTTTCGGTTATTGCAGAACCATTGACAAATTTGCTAAAGAAAAGAAACAAATTCATTTGGAATGACAAGTGTCAAATGGCATTTGACAGCCTTAAAGCCATTCTTAAGAGTGCACCAGTTCTCTTGGCACCAGATTTTAATAAAAACTTTAAGTTAGCTGTAGATGCTAGTGACATAGGTGCTGGAAGTGTATTGATCCAAGAAGACAACAATTGTGTTGACCATCCCGTTTGTTACTTTTCTAAAAAGTTTAATGAACATCAGAAAAATTACTCTACAATAGAGAAAGAGTGTCTTGCTCTTATTCTTGCTATTCAGCATTTTGAAGTTTATCTAACTTCTTCAAAGTTGCCTGTTGTTGTCTTTAGTGATCACAATCCCCTCACTTTCTTGCATAAACTTAAAAACAAAAATCAAAGGTTGTTGAGGTGGAGTTTGTTTTTGCAAGAATATAGTCTTGACATTAGACACATTAAAGGGAAAGATAATTTGATCCCTGATGCACTTTCTCGTGTCTAAAACTGATATTTTCAGTTTTTACATTTAACATTTACATCATATGATTGTTTATTTTTACTTTGTTGTTTGCTATTGTTTATAATACACATATATATGATTTTATGTATAAAATTGTTTAACATTTCTCCTACGTTATTTGTAAGTTACATTGTTTGGATTTATGTAAAAGAAATATTCATTTTATTCATATTTCTTTTTCTTGAAGAGGGGAAGTGTTATGTATGCAACATATTACATGTATAAAGTTTATATCTGACCAGTTGGTATTTCCAATATTATCATTGTTCTATTTTTAGAACATAAACTACATGTATGTACTAGAACTTTCTTAACTGTTGTAGAAAACTCATGCATTATAATTAGATAGAAATTTCCGGAATGATCTTTATTTTTGAAGTTCTTAGATTATGATAGAACATAATAGACTTTTCTAGAATGTTCCTAGTTTATATATTATACGGGATATTTTTCATTTGGGGGGGGGGGGTACCTTTTAAGTCATCAGTGATCTTTTAAGTCATCAGTTACCTTTTAAGAAAATTATATTTGGAGTATTATTCAACTTGGATATAAAGTGATTTATTGGAGCTTGGATTATTTTGAAATAGTTTAAATTATTCTTGTGGATTTTATTGTGGGAATTTATTCTAAAGTGTTCTTGGATTTTACTTGGATTTAAATGTGTTATTAAAAAAAATGATCATTCCAGGATCAGACTAGACATTTAAGATTTCATTTTTATTTGGACTTCAGGTATTTGTAAACGTAATTTGTTATTTTATTTTTCTTTAATAATTTTTCTGTAATAAATTTGTTATTGTTACAAGTTTGTTGCTGGCTTTTCTTTCTCGTTACGCCTGGCTCGTAACAATATATAAAGGAAATTTAGATATTCAAAATATATAGACAAAACTAATGTGACCAGACAGACAGATTAAATTTATAAAAAGGAAACGATAAAATTTGTTCAAACATTTCTTTGTTTGCTTAAAGAAAAAGTAAGGAGTCGAGCATTGCCCCTACCTGGCAGTGGCTCTTGTTTAATCTTTGTGCTTTTTAAGTATCAGTTTCAATTATTTGTATTCAGAATTACATTTTGCAAACTTGGTTATCACTTGTTGAAAGTAATTTTGCACTGTTTCATACAATGTATGTAAAGTTGTTTTCATGTTCAGTGAATACATTTCATCAAAACAACCTTTTGCCTTTTTCCTCTTTGTAGTTAAAGATACAATTTTTCTCATTTCTATTAGAGAGTAAGATAATTTACCAGAAATGTTAGTTTTTTGGTCAATAAAATATGATTAACAAGATCAACAAGGAAAGGCGGCGTTCAATGAACGAAACCCCCATATGACCCAGCAACAAGAACCAATGGCAAGGAGCCCAGGCGGACCCCAAACAAAAACAGGACAGGGCAAAGACAGAGCACGGACAGGTTAATCATTAAATAATTTGTAACTGATTAGGAATTCAAAGAAAAGAATAATAGGCCCACAAAGGGGAAGGGGACAGGAGACCGGGGGAAGGGGGGTTAATCAAAGAAATAAAAACTAGAGGCAATGGGGAAGATACTTACCGTAGAAGAGAAAACAACAAGGGACACAAGCGTAAGTGTCACCAAAACAGTATGAAACAACATAGACATACATCTGAGGAACACAGTGGGGTGCCGCCTTGGAACTGTCAACAGCATAATAATGACTGCTGGGGAGTTTAAACCGGTTAATGGTGCACCAAACCTCGCTCTTAGCCCCATCATGTTCCTATAAATGTTCCAAGTTGACTAGTATACCTATGTTATCTTAAATAAATATTGACCGGTGGTGTCATCCTGACAAACAGTATACATGTATATCTAAATACTGAGATTATATAATTATCTAATTTTTTGATAATTAGAAAAAAAGAAGAAAGATCCCGATTTTGAAAAACAGTCATAGGCAAATTTTATCACAAATTAATGGATGGATGATCACCAAACTTGGTTCCTATCATTTTTACTATAAAGAAAAAAGCAGTGTCCGGAAACCTTATAACTAGAGAGGTGATATGAAGTTGACCTGGACTTCTCTTTCTACAAGTTTGAAAAAAATATTTCTATAATCACTGAAAAACAGTTGTTTCTGGTGAGCGATTCAGGGCCATCATGGCCCTCTTGTTCAAATATGTATCGATTATTGAACAACAGAAAAATGTAAATGATACATGGATATAGTATCTATTGATGAAGTGAAGTGACAAAATCATGAGTCATGCAAGAATTTTTATAACTTTTTGTTGAAAATATCCATCGATACTTAAATACAGAATATTGTAAGATTATAATAATCTTATACCGGTGCCGATACAGACCGAAATATCTAGCTCGAGGGTAGCTCGGCGGTAACGAGGCTCTTTGGAGTTTCCTTTAAACAGTTACCCAAGAGCTAGATATTCCCGTCTGTACCAACGGCCGGTTTTTGACTCTATTTCTGGCATATAAATTATCAATTCTTTTCAGAACGGAAATTGCAAAAACTGATATTCTCAATACGCACTTTTTCTTACAGTAGCGTAGAAACTTCATAAAGGTAAAATGACGTCATTCTAAGAACGCAATTAATTCAAAAAAGGCGCGCGGCAATGACGTCATTTAAAGCATGCGACTAATACTATTTCACGTTTAAATGTTGAATTCTGCTTAAGCCGGTGCTAGGGGGCGTGGACGGTAACTTGCACTTTCCATTACCGTCCATGAACAGGCTC
The DNA here is from genome assembly GCF_026571515.1 of Ruditapes philippinarum. Classification (NCBI taxonomy): domain Eukaryota; kingdom Metazoa; phylum Mollusca; class Bivalvia; order Venerida; family Veneridae; genus Ruditapes; species Ruditapes philippinarum. The sequence continues at coordinate 4,904 of NW_026861270.1, forward strand.
AATCAAACCGAGCCTGCAACATTTTCAATTTTGCCGTGTTGGGCTTTCTTTAGGGATTCTGTATTCATCTATTTTATTGTCTTATGTATTGGGGTGTAAGATAGGATTTTCTTGCATAGCAGACTGGCGTTTCCGTGAGTTTTACCCATGCCGGAAACTTCATCTGGCATGGGGGTGCCAGATGAGTCGCATGCCAAACAACCTCATTTACGCGCACTATATGAATGAACCGTGTAAAAATGACGTCGTTTTAGAAGGGAAATATGTGCTTAGGATGATCACATTTCGCCGTTGTTATTTCAGTTGTAAGTTCATACGCTGTTGTAATAAAATAGTTATGGATGAAATGACTTTAATTTCTATGACCGTATATCATATTGAGGTATGAAATAGTATGGCAGAATATGCAAGAAAAAATATCTGATATTTGTTTGCGGTTCGGATCGGAATATCTGTCCCTCGGGAACCCACCCATGGGCGGTAACTCGGCAAGCCTCGGTACGAACCGTAACATATGACAGATATTATTCTAGCACCGGTGTAAACGGTAGATTATCTTGGCTCAATATACTTCCAGCACCTATGTCACTAGCATCTACAGCTAACTAAAATTTTTTATTAAAATCCCAATGCCAAGAGAACTGGTGCACTCTTTTAAGTATGGCTTTAAGGCTGTCAAATGCCATTTGGCATTTGTCATTCCAAATGAATTTGTTTCTTTTCTTCAGCAAATTTGTCAATGATTCTGCAATAACCGACAAATTATTACAAAATTTACGAATAATACCCTGCCATACCAAGAAATCGCATCAGTTGTCTTTTACAAGTAGGCACAGGAAATTCAGAGATAGCTTTGACCTTAGCTTTCTATTGGTTTAACTTTACCCTGTCCCACTACATGTCCTAAAAATGTTAAAATTGCATGACAAAATTCACTTTTTGCAAGATTAACTGTCAATTTAGCATCACTAAGTCGGTCGAAAAATGCTCTAATAGTTTTTGAGATGTTCCTCCCATTCATTAGAGTAGATGATTGCGTTATCAATGTATGCGTCACATCCGTGTATAACAGATATTACCATGTTTATAAGCCTCTGAAAAAGTTGCTGGTGAGTTTTTCATACCAAATGGCATGACTTTATATTGATACAAAATTCTGGAAACAAAGTGATCCCTCGGAAGCATTAATCACAACAAAATAACATAAGAATTGCAGACTTGGTTTGATTGAGTCTGTACATGAGGGATAATGAATAATGAATAAGCCGTCTGGTGTTACAAAGGCTGGTATTTCTTAAGCTCTATCAGTTAGTGGAACTTGCCAGAATCCTTTTAGAAGATCAAAATTTGTTACATACTTTGCTTTTCCAATTTTGTCAATACAGTCATCAATTCTTGGTATAGGAAATGAATCAGTTTTTGTTACAGAGTTCACTTTACGATAATCTGTACACATTCTATATGTTCCATTTGATTTCGGTACAAGAATACATGGAGAGCTGTAACTGCTTTGACTTGGTTCAATAAAGTCATTATCCAATAAATACTGAAATTCTGGATAAATTAAAAATTAAGAACTATCGGGCTTCAACTGTCAGTACATACGATTTTTCTACCCTTTATACTACACTGCCACATAATTTAATTAATGATAAACTAATTTCCCTTATTCAGAAAACCTTTGCACGAGAAAAAGTTACATTTCTTGCATGTAACTCTCAAAAAGCCTTCTTTACAAACTGTATTGTTAAACAATATACTATGTGGACCTGTGACGAAGTTTGTAGAGCACTCTCTTTTCTTCTAGACAATATTTATGTCAGGTTTGGTAATACCCTATTCAAACAAATCATAGGAATTCCTATGGGTACTAATTGTGCACCCCTGGTCCCCGATTTGTTTTTGTATTGCTATGAAAGAGATTTTATGTTAAGTCTCTCTGAAAATACACAACAAGATGTTATATCAGCATTTAATAACACTTCCAGATATCTTGATGACATTTTTAATTTAGATAATTCTTTTTTTTTTTGATCAAATGGTGTCTCATATTTATCCTACGGAGCTACAACTTAATAAAACGAATTCTTGAAATTTAACTACATCATTTTTGGATCTTCATATCACTATCAAAACAATTCGATTCACACGAAAATTTATGATAAAAGAGATGACTTTGATTTTAGTATAGTAAATTATCCTCATTTGGATGGAGACGTACCGCACGCAACATCTTACGGGGCGTGAGGGATGTTGCACTTATTCATTATCCCTCATGTACAGACTCAATCAGTTAATTAGATTTGCTCCGAGAGCTTCAGTTAATTAGATTTGCTAGAGCTTGTAGCAACATAAAGGATTTTAACGAGCGAAATATTTTCATTACCGGTAAGCTTCTAAAACAGGGCTACCGCTATTATAAATTACGTAAATATTTTACAAAATTTTACAATCGTAACTTTGATTTAATTTCAAAATTCAATAGTGATCTAAAAACACTTCTGCGACAAGGGATTAGCCAGCCTGATTTTTACGGTGATGTTGTTTACAAACTTCGTAAGATCTTGGGTCATTGTAATTTTTCTGTTGTGTTTCCTAAAATTATAAAACGTTTTATTAAAAGGGGTTATGACCCTACTATTTTAAGACATACCGCATGCTTAGTGTTCAACCCATTTACAGTTGGACACTACACTTTCCTCTTTTGATTACATCTGACGGGCCAAGTAGGAGACTATATGATGGACAGTTCTTAAAGCCCTTTGGGACTGAATTGCCTTAATGTTTGTCTTCTGTCTTGCTTCGTCGGGCCCTTGTAGGTGATTTTCTTGTTGCTGTCTTCCTTTAAGACATCGAGTACTTTTGTTATGGTCATTGGGTTTACTTTTATATGTTTTTACATGATCATTTTGGTATTTTACTTATTTAACCTTTTGTAACCATAACAACTGTTAGAATTTCACTTGGCGGGGATTCATTTTATTTACACTGTCTCGTTTATAGGAACATGGTGGGGCTAAGAGCGAGGTTTGGTGCACCATTAACCGGTTTAAACTCCCCAGTAGTCATTATTATGCTGCTGACCGGTCCAAGGCGGCGCCCCTCTGTGTTCCTCAGATGTATGTCTATGTTGTTTTATACTGTTTTGGTGACACTTTTGCTCGTGTCTCTTGTTGTTTCTCGTCTACGGTAAGTATCTTCCCTTTGTCCCTAGTTTTTACTTATTTTATCCCCCCCCCTTCCCCGTGTCTCATGTCCCCTTCCCCTGTGCCTTTTGACATTGTGGGCCTTATATTAAATCATTTGTTTGTTTTGTTTTGGTTCCTTATAAGTTACTAATTATGTATTCTGATGTGGTGGTTTGCCTGCCCGTACTCTGCCTTGTGCCCTGTCCTGTTTTTCTTTGGGGTCCTCCTGGGCTCCTTGCCGCTGGCGCTTGTTGCTTGGTCGGGTGGGGACTGCGTTCATGGAATGCCGCCTTTCCTTGTCGATCTTGTTTATCATATTCTTGTCTTAAGTATTTTTGTTTTACAGGATTCGTTCTATATGGATGTTGTTTTATTGGTTCAGAGTTTTCAAGAATGACGTCATGATGTATTTTATTAGTCCGTGTCGGAATATCAGGAAATAAGTGTTCATATCATAAATCAGCTGTTTCAAGTCATTTTGTTTCGACGGTTCTAAGTGAGCAAGTTTTTCATCCAGATTTATCCGAATATCAGAGTTTTCAAGCTTTGCTGAACCAGGATCAGACTTTTCAAAATTTTCATAACTATTGGATTCAGCTGAACATTGATTTTGTGGAACAGAGTTTACAACAGATATAGGTTTACTAATTGTGCTATCTCTGTCAAAATATTCTTTTAAGATATTTATGTAACACATTTGTTTTTGCTTTCGCCTCCCCGCGTTATTAATACTTTAATTAAGGTCACTGACTTTCTTTTAAATAGTATAAGGACCAAAGTATCTTGCCTGTAATGGTTTTCCAGGTATAGGTAAAAGAGCAAGTACTCTATCACCAGGGTTTAAACTTCTTTCCTGAGCATTCACATCATACCTTGATTTCATTTTACTTTGTGTTGATTTTAAATTAAGCCTAGCTAACTCACATGCATTAGTCAACCTATTTCGAAAATCTGATACATACTGAAGCAAATTTAAAGATATGTCATCTTCAGACAGGAATTTCTCTTTTAAAAGTTTTAAGGGTCCTCGGACAGTGTGACTAAATACTAATTCAAAAGGGCTGAAGCCAAGAGATTCCTGAACAGATTCTCTTACAGCAAATAACAATAAATTGATGCCTTCATCCCAGTCTTTTTCAGTGTCAAAACAATATGACCTTATCATATTTTTCAGAGTCTGGTGAAATCTTTCTAATGCACCTTGCCTTCTGGGTGTCCTGCTTGGGTGTGTCCGGGGGCGGCGTCCTGTGAATGTTGCCTATGCCTTGTTGATCTTTGTTCTTGTTATTGTCAGGGTGATAGGCTGACGACCTATATTGAGTTATTCCTAACTCGTGCATGACCTGCTGGAAAATACCAGACATAAAATTTGACCTTTGATCAGACTGTACTGATTTAGGTAAACCAACAAATGTGAAAATTTCACAAGAGCCTTGACAATTTCTTAAAGGAATTGCTTTAGGGAAGCGCGTAGAAGCACACAAAATAGTTAATGAGTACTGAGAACCTGATTTAGTTTTTGGTAATGGACCTACACAGTCAATAATAACTCTACTAAAAGGTTCATCAAATGCAAGAATAGGCTGTAAATGAGCTTTAGGTATTGTCTGGTTAAGTTTTCCAACCATCTGACAAGTATGACAAGATTTACAGTACCTAGATACATCTGCTTTAAAGCCATGCCAATAAAAATGATTGAGAATTTTATGGTAGGTTTTATTAACACCTAAATGACCTGTTATGGGTGTTTCATGAGCCAAATTTAATATTTCCTGGCGATATGATTTAGGGACCACAATTTTGGTGATTAACAGTCCACTCCTCTTCAGCAAGGACATCGGGCGTTCGCCATTTTCTCATTTAAATCCCATTCTTTTCATAATAACAAACAGGGACTTGTAAAGCTTCATCTTCACTTAAAGCCTTTTGAAAAAGGACTGAAATCTCAGGATCATTTTGTTGGTCCTGAATAAGCTGTGACATTGACAGCGTATCATGACATTGATCTTTAGATCTTGGTGTAAAAAAGTCAGATATTGAAAAAGCTGTCTGAGTTTCAGGCAGAGCAAGAGTGAGAGAAAAAATTATTTCATTATCAAAAGACTGACCTATAAAAGTATTAGCTAAGTCAATATCTGAACAATAATTGTCTTCTTGAATGGCCTTCTTAGCCATAGCTCGAGTAACTGCACATGAAGGGTAAAGGTCAGGAATTTCCTGTTCAATGGGGTCAGGTATCTGATCCACACAAGGAGTGTCAGTTACAAGTGGATTAACCACTACCTTATCTCCAGCTAAGTCATTACCTAGCAATAAATGAACACCTTTAAAGGGTAAGAAAGATCTTATACCTACAGCCACCGGCCCAGTTACCAAATCTGAGGACAAATAAATATTGTGGAGAGGGACATTAGAAAAGCCACACTCTACACCCTGAATAAGGACACTAGATCCAGAAGAAGTCTTCTCAGAAAAAGGCAGTGTATCTGCTAAAATAAGAGATTGAGAAGCTCCTGTGTCTCTTAAAATTTTAAGGAGTAGTAAGAGTAGGTGGGCAAGTATCACCGATAAGTGACACAGAACCTTCCGAAAGGAATGGTTCATAAATCTCCATTATAGAATCAAACTTGGGTTGATTATTATAACGACATTATTGTTGAGCTTGTGGTATATTTAGTTTCAACTTTTCGGCATTTTCTAGTTGGGTGGTTCCAATATTCCTACTTGAATAATGTTGAATCACCCTTAGGATATGTTGCCTGCTTTTTAAATTTGTCTTTTGACGTCTTATCTGTGATACGCAGGCTTCATAACCTCTGATCCCCTTTCAAAATTCCATTTTATTTAGTTCCGCCCATTGTTTTCTCGTTTAAGGCACACGCTTTTTAGTCCCCTACCGGTTTAACCGGAGGGGACTTTAGGTTTACCCTCCGTCCGTCTGTTCGTCTGTCCGTCTGTCTGTCTGTCAGTCCGTCAGTCGTCCGTCCACAAAACTGGAATACGCGATAACGCAAAAAGTACTGAAATTATTTTTATGAAACTTGATATATGGATAGATGGCAGTATGGAGATTATGCTCGTCTTTTTCTTTTCTTCCTATGTTGAAAATTCTGGTTGCTATGGCAACAAATAGTCTGAAAATATGGCAAATTTAACACATAAACTGGATCCAGTGATAACTCAAAAAGTACTGAAAATATTTTTATGAAACATAAAATATGGGTAGATGGCAGTCTGCAGATTATGCACATCTTTTTCTTTTCTTCCTATGTTGAAAATTCTGGTTGCTATGGCAACAAATAGCCTAGATTTCTGATTTAATTTTTCCAGCTTTTTCACTATAAGTTCTTTATTTCTTAAGATGTTTACTTCAAACTTTAAATATAAGTTTCTGGTCATCAACCACATCATATGTGACAAGGTTTACAACTCTAGCACAAAAATTATCAGTATTACTTCCCTTATATATATGTTTCTTATTATCACTCAACATTTTTGAGAAGGTTAAATACTCTAGCAAGACTATTTCCAGAATTATGTCCCCCTTGAACTTAAATTTTTTTCGAGAAATTGGTATTTTTTACTCCAACTTCTTCATTCCTAATAGGATTTACTTTAAAATCCCACATCGTAATAATATGACAAGGTTGTATAAACGTAATTGCCTTACTAGGCAGGGAAACTTAACACATTACTGTGAAATAGACAAACTTAGAACTCAAAAGATTTAAGTTTATTCATGTCATTCATTCACTGGTAAAATTGAAATCAGAATGTTGCTAGGGTTCTAACCGGTAGGGGACTTATGGATTGCTTGCAATACTATGATAATTGCTTGTTATTACTTGGGGACCATACGCCACTTTTCATGGAATGGCACGGAAGTGTCACATTGAAGGTTCCATGATAACCGCCGTATGAACACATCTACGGATGTTTCTAAATTCAAAATTTTACTATTTCACGTTTAAATGTTGAATTCTGCTTAAGCCGGTGCTAGGGGGCGTGGACGGTAACTTGCACTTTCCAGTACCGTCCATGAACAGGCTCAATCAAACCGAGCCTTTTAATTTTGCCGTGTTGGGCTTTCTTTAGGGATTCTGTATTTATCTATTCTATGACCTTCAAAATTGCATTGTTATCAATACAAGACTGAGGTTCAGACCTTGAAGTGGTAAGACCTGTGGGTTTTGCCTCATCACTTGCTGTTGCCTCCTTTTTAAGGTAAAGCAATCAGAAATAAGATGTCCAGTTTTCTTGCAATAATTGCATGTAGGACGAAATAAGGGATTTTGACCTTTATGTTCATCAGATGACTTTTGTTTGGGAGTATTTGACTGACTAGTCGAGCCAGATAAATTACCAGAACTGACCTTGGAATTAAAATGTGAAGGTGTGGACTTCCCTTTATTTAGAAATGAGACTTTGTGGGTTAAAGAATAATCATCAGCTAGACGGGCAGCTTCTTCTAAAGTTTCAACCTGTTTTTCATCTAAGAAAGATTTAACATCAGAGTGAATACAACGTTTAAACTCTTCAACTAACATGAGCTGTCTGAGCTTTTCATGAATTTTATTAATTTTCTTAGATAGACACCACCGATCAAAAAGTTTTTTCTTTTTCTCTTGCAAATTCGACAAGAGTTTGACCAATTTCTTTCTTAGCATTTCTGAATTTTTTCCTGTAGGCCTCTGGTACTAACTCATAACCTTTCAGAATTAATTCTTTTACATTATCAAAATTAGAGCTTTGTTCAGCAGTAAGTTGCGTATAGATTTCACGAGCTTTACCAATTAAGACGCTCTGTAAAAGTAATGTCCAGTGCTCTCTTGGCCATTTTAAATTTTCAGCAACCTTTTCAAAATGAAGAAAATACTTATCAACTTCTTTTTCTTGGAAAGGTGGAACAAGCCTTATATTGTTAGTGACATCAAATTTTGAATTCATTCTATGTTCAAACTGATTTGCTCTCTCTCTCTCTGATTTCTTTTTCTCTCATTTTTAACTGAAATTCTCTCTCTTCTCTTTCTTTTTCAAACTGCCTTTCCATTTCTTTTTTTCCATTTCTTTTTCTAACAGTAACTGCCTTTCTTCCCTTTCTTTTTCTAACAATAACTGCCTTTCTTCCCTTTCTTTTTCTAACTGCATTTTCTCTAGTTCAAATTTAAGTTGAAGTTCAAGCTCTTTTAACCTTATCTCAGAATGTGTTTCAACAATATGAGAAAGTGCATCTTCTCCAAAAATATCTTCATTAACAAAATAACGAATCAGAAGATTTTTAATTTCTTGTTTACGCATTGAAGATTTAATTTCTGATAAATTATATTTTTTGGCAAGATAAAGCAAATCAGTTTTCTTAGCCAAATGTAATACCTCCTGGGAAGGTTCAGCTACAAACTTTTCTAAATCAAAAGACATGACTGCTTGCTGCTGGGTTTTTTTTAACTTAAACGTGGTGTGTTTGAAAACTTTCAGAATTGAAAGACACACTTAATAGAACAACTATGATATCAACTCAGATGAGTAAATACGGTTATAATAAAATGTAAAATAAACGGTAATAATTTCCAATAATGTAGCCAAAAAGAAATATTCAATCCCGGACGATCCCCCAATTTCTGTTACGAGCCAGGCGTAAACGAGAAAGAAAGCCAGCAACAAACTTGTAACAGTAACAAATTTATTAAACAAGAGCCACCGCCGGGCGGGGGCAACGCTCGACTTTTTACTTTTCCTAAACGCAAACATAGAAAGGTTTGAACATATATTAACGTTTCATTTTTCTAAATTAAGTTGGTCTGTCTTGTCACATTAGTTTTGTTTATATATTTTGTATATATATATGAGTAGAAACATTAAGCATATATCTAAAAATAGCAACAGTACGCAATTTCTAAAAATAGCAACAATGACGCAATTTCTAAAATAGCAACAATAACAAAATTTCTAAAAATAGCAACAATAACGCAATTTCTAAAATTAGAAAAAAATGATGCAATTTCTAAAAATAGCAACAATGATGCAATTTTTAAAAATGGAAAAAATGACGCAATTTCTAAAAATAGAAAAAATGACGCAATTTCTAAAAAAAAAGAAAAGAAAAAATGACGCAATTTCTAAAAATAGCAACAATGACGCAATTTCTAAAAATAGCAACAATGACGTAATTTCTAAAAATAGCAACAATGATGCAATTTCTAAAAATAGAAACAATGATGCAACTTCTAAAAATAGAAACAATGACGCAATTTCTAAAAATAGCAATAATTTCTAAAAATAGAAAAAATGACGCAATTTCTAAAAATTGCAACAATGACGCAATTTCTAAAAAAAAAGAAAAAATGACGCACTTTCTATAAAAAAGGAAAAATGACGCAATTTCTAAAAATAGAAAAAATGACGCAATTTCTAAAAATTGCAACAATGACGCAATTTCTAAAAAAAAAGAAAAAATGACGCACTTTCTATAAAAAAGGAAAAATGACGCAATTTCTAAAAATAGAAACAATGACGCAATTTCTAAAAATAGCAATAATTTCTAAAAATAGAAACAATGACGCAATTTCTAAAAATAGCAATAATTTCTAAAAATAGCAAAAATGACGCAATTTCTAAAAATAGCAAAAGTGACGCAATTTCTAAAAATAGCAACAATGATGCAATTTCTAAAAATAGAAAAATGACGCAATTTCTAAAAATAGAAAAAAATGACGCAATTTCTAAAAATAGAAACAATGACGCAATTTCTAAAAATAGAAAAAAATGACGCAATTTCTAAAAATAGCAACAATGACACAATTTCTAAAAATAGAAAAAATGACGCAATTTCTAAAAATAGAAAATGACGCAATTTCTAAAAATAGAAAAAATGACGCACAAATTTATATATATATATATAATACATATACTATACAGGATATATATATACACACACACCAATTAATGCACAAATCTGAGAAAATTCAGTAATATAACCTCCAAGGTCCAGGTCATTAAAGAGCCCAAGCAAATTTGGGTTTGATAAACAACAAGGTCTGGTCCTTAAGAATGTTCTGTTATAATATGAAGTTTATCCCTTCAATAATAGCAAAGTTACAGTCAGTTACCGCCAAAACAATGAAAATTTCAATAATTTGACCTTCAAAGACAATGTCATTAATGAATGAAGGTCAAGGTCTTTCGGTATATTTTTAACAGTTATCTTTGAAAATTATTATGTTCAAGTTTAAAGACAATCCATTCAAAAATAACAAAGTTACAGCCAATAATAGCCAAAAAAATGAAAATTTCAATAATTTGACCTTCAAAGTCAAGGTCATTTATGAGTGAAGGTCAAGGTCTGACTGGTTATTTTTAAGGGATATCCTTGAAGATTATTATGTTCAAGTTTGAAGACAATCCATTCAAAAATAACAAAGTTACAGCCAATAACAACATGAACAAGCAAAAATTGGACTTTTAACCTTGAAGGTCAAGGTCATTTATGGATGAAGGTCAAGGTTAGTGTGGTCTACTGAAAGGTCTTGTCCCAAGGGTTGTTGTGGCCAAGTATGAAGACAATACACCAAGAAATAAAAAAGTTATGATCCAGGTACATGTTTGCGGACGGAAACTGCAACGGCAACGGGAACGGGAAGGCCGACCTGACTATAACAATACCTCTATTTTTTTTTTTTTTTTCAAAAAAAAAAGTCGAGCTAAAAATAATTATTAAAGAAAAATTAAATAACAATTTATGTTTACAAATACATGAAGTCCAAATAAAAATGAAAACTCAAATGTCTAGTCTGATCCTGGAATGATCCCTTTTGAATAGCACAGTTAAAACCAAGTAAAATCCAAGAACACTTTAGAATAAATTCCCACAATAAAATCCACAAGAATAATTTAATTTATTTTAAAATCCAATACATTACTTAATATCCAAGTTGAATAATACTCCAAATGTATTGATGACTTAAAAGGTAACTGATGACAAAAAAGATAAAGGTAATGAAAAATATCCCGTAATATATATATAAACTAAGAACATTCCAGAAAAGTCTATTATGTTCTACAGTAATCATAATCTAGCACTTTCAACAACAAAAATAATCTGGAAATTTTTATCTAAATATAATGCACGAATCGTAATCTAGAATTTTCTACAACAGGTAAGAAAGTTCTAGTACATACATGTAGTTTATGTTCTAAAAATAGAACAGTGATAATACTATATATATATAATATGTTGCATACATAACACATACCCAATATAAAGACCGTTTAAAGTGAAATAAGAGCCATTTTTCATTGTCGCGCCTATAGTTAAACGCTAACATTTAGCGCTCTTTACACTATGTTTGTATAACGCTAATATAATGACTTCACGTCAAAATGTATGCACGGCCGTGCAATACCATATTTACGGAGTCGCAAAATCGGCACGGTTGTGTGATAAATTATTGAAGGGGATTTAAAAAGTACATTTGTTTATACAGGTAAAGAATACACAAATAAATGAATTCAATACAATGATTTTGTAAAGTTACTGTTCAATTATTCAGTCATTTTTATTCATTTGAAATTTATTATAAAATAGGCTACTGATAAGCGTGTTAGTAACCCATATAAGCACTGTTTTCCATAATGTTTTAAAAATCAAACAAGTGAGTGGTTTATTACATACTCGTTTGTTCGTTTCTTAAATATAAGATACTTCTGTACTTGCAGTAGATACATATGATAAGTTGAGTTGCGTACCTAATAATAATCTATATTGAATATATGTGCAATGTAGTTTCAAATCGTGGAATTTAACAGCAGAGTGGCGCAGTAGGCAGCGCGTCAGTCTCATAATCACATACAAATAAGAGCGATCTGAAGGTCGTGAGTTCCATCCTCACCCGGGGCACATTACTTTTTAATTTTTTTAACCATCCCAAAATTAATTCACATATTTTGATAGCCACATGAATGAAATGTATGATGTGAAAAACAATTGCACTCATATAGAAGCAAGAACATTTATACTCTCCTGCGCATCGGTCGAATGTTTCACTAACGCTCACTTTCTTTTAAGAGTGTATTCAGTGAGCTGCGAAGGGGGCGTAGAACATTTATTAGTAACACTGTCAGTATAATAATTTAAACGAGACTTCATTCTACCTACTGGACCACAAGGCAAGACAAAAATGGACATGATCTATCTGGAGAACATTAATACATACAGAGCATACTTGTACCTGGCAAAGGACAGAAATCGTAAGCTTTAGAACATATCGTAATACATGTATACTATTCTAGCACTTTTCATTCAGGTGCCATCGAACCAAAAATTGCGGTCAAAGTTACGCCATAAATCAAATATCACTGGTCATTTTATTTAGCTGTTCTTTTCTACCACCTATTTTAGAATTTATCTAATTGTTGGTGAATTATTAAAAGATAAATAAATATGCGTGCTCATAAATGTTATAAAGCCTAGAAAAACGCAGCATTGGGTAATTTTACACATCAATTTGCACCGTAAAACCCGAGCAAAAAAACAGAACTATCAAATACATTTTCCCTATCTTGATTCAGTAAATAGAGGATATTGAAGGAGTAAGTTCAATTCTGAATTTATTGCACGAGATGAATAAAATTATTTTATGCGAGCGTCCGGCGAACATAATATTATTTTATTCAACGAGCCGCGCAATACCATTTTTACGGAGTCGCAAAATCGGCACGGGTGTGTGATAAAGAAATATATAAGCCAAAATGCAGACGATAAACTATCACTACTCTGTTCTAATAACCGTCTTCTAAAGTGATTTATAGTTAGTGACGCACCCCATGAATAATTATAAAGGCCTTGATTTCCTTGCAAACAATGCAATCGAATTTAGACATATGTTTGACCTAAAAACACCCAGGCAAGATTTATGACCCCTGGTGTTTTCTTTGGGCTAATTCTACTAAACAAATACGGTAATTTAACCCAACAAGTACAATTTTCTGACAGATTTATCTGGATACTCATTAACTTCGAATGATACTATGTTTACATTGCAGCTTTGAAATAGCAAGCACTGTAACATTTAATGTATTACCTATTTCCCGGGTGCGTGGAAACATGGGTCTATAAATTAATTAGTCGCCGGTTGAAACAAAGTTACATGTTTTGATTTCAACTAAATTATATATTTGTTCGATAGCGCATAATAATGATGTACAACACTTTTACAGTAGAATTGCATTGTTTCATGCAATAATTAAACATATATATTTTCATAGTCACTTTGCAAATATTCGATGATCGGTAATTATTTGTCGGTAATTATCGGAATCTGAACTAGTGACCCATACGGATTTCAATGTATGGTACAACAGTTTATGTATAAAGTACAATTACAAGAAGAATTACCAGCATATCACTTGCCTTACAAGCCTCAGTGGCAAACATTACTCAACTTACTGTTCCTCTTAATTTTATACTTGAACCATTAAACTGATATCAAAGTTTCAGTTGTAAGGCATGTAACAAAAGCAATGCACGTGAACTAACAGTTATTTTTCTATGTATTTTCATTTTGATTTTTTGGAGATCATTTTCTTATCTTTTTTATTATTATTTTTTATTTAAAGAAAAATCCCTAATAAAAATATTATGATGGATACAGTGACTTATCTTCTTATAGACGTTCACATTATATGATTTTATTCAACACGTTCAATAAATTTAGTATTAAACATACACTCTATAGACGCACTGTTATGTCAATGTACATTCCCATATCCATAGAATATTTTGAACGTACACTTTATATACATGAATTATGCGTTATACATGCTCATATACGATAGCTGAATTTGCTAAAATTTAATACCTCATAGGTTTAGTACGCTCCTTATATGGACATTGGTGAGAAATATAAAAATAGAAATTGTTAAAGAAGCGTAAGTGAATGTTTCGATTGACTAACGTCTCTGACGTTTCATATAAGTATAATATACTTCACATACGCTTATGTACACAACGCTGACGGTGACATAAGTTAATATAAATTCAAACGTTTCCAGCTAAAACAAAATGTCTATAGATATTTGTACAAGCAATACATACTCACATTTTTTCCTTCTTCAGAATTCATCATATTGATGTCATGCACACGACATTATTTATCATTTGTTATATCCAATCCTCTTACTTTTCACAATGAATGTTCAACTCCATTTCCAACCTGCTGGTTTGCCAAAGTCTAATTCTGAGAACAAAGTTTGTAACAATTTGCTTCTTTGCACTAGCGCAAATTCTGTTGTAAATCAAACTAATTCTTCATTTGCTTATTTTTATTTAGCAATTTATCAACCATTTTCAATATCAGAATCATACGTTCCATTATTAGCAAGAGCTGATGTTTTTGAAAGGCCACATTTTCTGTAAATGCAGGTCAATCTTAAAAAAAACAATTAATAATTTTTGAGGGCTTATCAGTGACTTCTCTCCGGAGCGAAAGTAGTAAATAGACAGCGGACAGACCATGCATAATAATTAGTCCAACTAATTGTACTGCGCGACGAGATATTATGCTATTTTCGTGTCTGGGCAATATCTCGCCTCTAAAAGTGAGATAAAAGTGAGTTAAAGCGAGATTCTGCCCCAGAACGAAAATATCTCAGAATCAACCTTTGGCACGTCAATATATTTTGACTAGCATAATAATATGTTGGTTAATGCAGTGATTTTACATTAGATGGACATATATTATAATATCAAAAAATATCATTCACAATAACCTGCATATTGCAATTTAGTACACAATTTATTGTATTTATATTTCCAAAACAACCTTTTTGTGGACATTGCAAGTGGTTTTTCTATGCATGTTAATAGCTACACTATTTAGATACTTTTTATTAACAGACTTGCAGACTAGCCCAACTAAATGTACTGCGCGACGAGATATTGTGCTATTTTCGTGTCTAGGCAATATCTTGCCTCTAAAAGTGAGATTCTGACCCAGCACGAAAATATCTCAGAATCAAGCTTTGGCACGTCGACATATTTTGACTAACTTGCAGACCAGCTTAGCAGTTTTGCATTATTTATCCATATTTATTGACGAAGTTAAATTTTTTTTACTGATGCAACATAATTATTCGCAATATGGTGCATAAGCGAGGCTTCACAGTGCGCCTCCGTACTTATTGTATTGGCTAGCAAGATAAAAAGTGAATTAACTTCTGGACCATTATAGTAGCTCTTCATGTTGAAAATATGAATGGATAATCCAAGAAAAACAGTAATGAATGGTTAAGATCCAAAATTATACACTTTGAGTCAAATTTCAAAATATTTTGTCATCTATTTAATCCATTTTACAAGAATAATTAAATAAAACAAATACAAGTGTAAATTCTATACATGCCATACATCCGTTAACTGGAGGCCAAACCAATTGCCGGGAATGTAGAGGAGACACGTGATGTATAGGAACTTTATCTAATATGTCAACAGTATCACGTGTTGTGTAATTTGAGAAACAGCAGTTTACATTAATGAATAATGTTCAGGTCTTATTCTTCCTTCTCATGAGAGGGAACAACTATGTTTGATGAAACTCACTGAGACGTGACGAAATTAAAATTCACCTAGAAATCCAAAGCATTCAGAATTTACATGGAGCGCGCCATGTTATTATGGATAGCGCCATTTTGATATCCGGAAGTTTTACTTTTAGTTTAGAGGTAAATACCGTTAATAGTAGCAGACGACACAAAACAGTATAATTGTGATCATTGAACAAAAGAAGCTAAGTTTAAAAAAAGGCAAATATTTTGTTACTCATCACACATTGTATATGAACTACAATATAAATCTCATTTTGCTTGTTTAAATGATTTATTCGCTTTCTGTAATCCCCCCCCCTTCAAATGAACGAGTCTTTTTGTTTATTGCATCAGAAAAGCATCTCAAGGTTTAATTATTGTCCGGTCAGCCCTTTTCAACAAACGTATCTACATGATATTGATTAGTGAGTGAACGACTCAAGTCGGCATCACACATGTATGTACATGTCTTCAAGTTAGCATCAGCAGCATTGTTTGCCTACAATTTTGTTTTTAAGAACTCTAAATATATACTTTAAAGATACGTGTAAAAAGAATTCCAGGCCCTATACATAGACTCCTGTTTAAAACCATAATAATTAATTTAGTGTTGCCCTAGAAGGAATTTTGTAAGCTAAACTTGTTATATTTAACTTCTATATACATAGTCAATAACAAAACTATTATTTAATTGCATTGAATATGATTAAAATTTCTTGTTAAGTTTAATCAGTAAATCAGTTCGTTTTTTATGTACTAGTATATGGTCTGTACTGAGACTTTGTGATTTACGAAAATTTTTTGTACACTGATAATTTAACTATATATAAATCACTTTTATCTACAGCTTTCAAGTGGTTGGACAACTATAGCTAACTGTAAGGTGAGAACTACAAAGATGCAATTTAACCCTCCGGCATTAAATGATAAGCCGCAGTCAACATCTGGAAATATTTGAGCCGCGTCACGACAAAACCAACATAATGCAGTCTGATCAGGATCCATGCTGTTCGCTTTCATACTCTATTACAAGTAGAGAAACTGATAGCGAACAACATGGATCCTGATCAGACTCCGCGGATGCGCAGGCTGGTCTGGATCTATGCTGGTCGCAAACCCTTTATGTTGCTTTTGTCGTGACGCGGCTCATTTATTCATTTGCTAGAGATCGCGACTATTATCTGGTAGACATTCATATAGAACAAAAATGTAAACTGATGATACAATTATGAAAATGCTAGAATTTTAGTTGAATACTATTATATAATTCATTATTGCATACATCATTCAATTTTGAATAACAGGCCATTTCACAGTATATAAACCAGTCTACTTCCTGTACTTGCAAGAAAGACACGCTCTCAAGAAGGAAACAGTGACCGGAAGTAACATATATATAAGTTTTCTTCAATGGGTGCATTTCTTAAAGAATCTTATCGTAAGTGCAAAATTGAGATAAAACTGCGATTTAAGAACAGTGCAATTTTAAGACTAAACTTAGGACTAATCCTATAGGTATCTTAGGACACATCTTACTTTTGTCTTACAATAAAGAAAATAGGAATCCTTAAAGAAAGTCCAAATTGGCCAAACTGAAAATGTTACAGGCTCGGTTTGATTCATAAATACCTACGCATAAACCCTTCCAGTCTGCTGAATCTCAGTAAGGGCTTATCAGCTAGTAAATCACTATTAACTGTATGTCTCCCATTAGTTGAGAGTTTTTTCATTATTTTTTGCCCCTCTGTATTCTTATCTAAAGGCCTCAACAGACGGTAAGATTTTGAAGTACAACACCAATTAAAACTAAGATGTACAGACAAATCTTAATGTGTGAAGGCTACTATTTCTTGATTTCGGAAACCTTATGTCAAGATGTAAGGGATAGGACATGTTCTATTTTGAAAATCTTGTCGTAGGGATTTTTACAGACCTCCCACAATGACAAGTAACAGATTAGCAAATTATCTCCTGATAATGGGTGTAATGAATGAAATTCCAGAACAATTAGGGCTGAAACGTAAACATAGTAGTAAGATGGGGTAAAAATTATGTTGAAAAACTCTTCAGGAGACCTAAAGTTGAGTTATGTTCGAATCCCAAATTATTCCGAAAATGATTATGTCACGGTATTCAGTTGTTCTCTAATAACATGAATTATGGGATGGGAGGTAGTTTGTAGGCGGCCAGATAGCTTAGTCAGTAGAGCCGCAGTAAGGTATTCCGAGGGTCCCAGGTTTGAGTCTTGGTCAGGCTTCACATTAAAAAAAAATATATATATATATTTTTTAAATGGAGGTGTTTCAATCATTACTCATGGCGAAAAAAAGTATTTAGTGAGTAAAGTATGTAAAGGATCAATGTAAAGGGATCCTTTTTAGGGAAAATCTCAGATGATTCCTACAGTGTAGAATTACCGTCTGAATGCAAGTGTTGTATTGTTTTGAAAATTGTACATTTTATCTCTAATTAGTGCTGTACAACTAAATCCTACCGTCTGTTGAGGCCTTAATGGCCCCAACTTTGAAGGATCAAATTTCTACAGAAGATACACTCACTAAATTGATCAATGTTTTTTCTCTTTTCTTTTGTAAATGGGTTTGTGGTCCAAAGAGCCTTTCTCAAATTATATGCATACTTTACATTCCATTACCAGAGAGAGGCTAACAGGGCATGAATGTAAACAAATATTGAAATTGTGAAACTTAGCAATTTTTTGTAAATATACTTTATAACATACGATAATTTTTTAAATTAATAATAAATAAAAATCAATAGTTAAGTGTCACTGTTACTCATGTTACTGACTGAACCCCCTCCCGGCCCGCTAAAAACAAAAACAAAAAACAAAAAACTATTCATAGATGTAACGTTTACTGCAAAGTGCAAGACTATTGTAGGAGCAGTAGTCCAGTGGTAGGACGCTCGCTTAAGGATCGAGAGGTTCCGGGTTCGAACCCCACCAGGGGCACTGCTAATTTCCTTGAGCAAGAAATTTACCAGCGATTGCTTCACTTCACCCGGTACCTGCGAGGGTGGTATAATTCCGTTGCGCCAAAGTGTCGGCTGAACTAAGCGGAGTTAAAAGACTCCCCAGGGAGATTGATAGATAGATACCAGTAGCCCGATGACCAGGGGTAATAGCTGTAAAGTCGGTGAACGTGCGTAAGCATGAAACTATTAAAATTAATTAATCTTAAAATTAATGTTTATGCGCCTATAACTTCTTTATTTTATAAAGTATCAATTTCAAATATATATATTCCTTATCATCATCCACATCATTTAATAAGGTGCAAAACTCTAAAACCAGTTTTTTCCAGAACTATATCCCCTTGAACTTAAAATAATGTTATATTTTACTCTAACATCTTCATTTCATATTAAAGTATTGACTTTAAACTTCAAACATGTGTTCCTTTTCATCAACTACATCATATGTGACAATGTTGTTTTTTTAACTGTAACACCAATTTTTCCAGAATTATCTCTCCATGAATTCTTTTTCTCTAAAAAAATGTTACTTTTTACTTTCTTTTTTATTTCTTAAGGTATCAACTTCTAACTTCAAATATATTTCCTTATCATGTGTGACAAGATTCAGAACTTTAACATAAATATTTCCAGGATTATTTCTCCCATTAAACTTTTTTTTAAATAAAAATTGATATTTTATAACTTTAATCAATAACATGACAAGCTTGATAACTCAAGCATCAATATTTTCAGAATCATCATCCCTTTATACTTACACACAAGTGACGAATGCCCCCGAAAAAGTTTCTTAAGCATGCAGGACTGGAAGTATGAACAGAAAAGAGGATGGAAGTAATTAATTGCTGAATATTTTTCTTTGTATTATTGTACCTATACTCTCTAATTGTGATAGCGTGAACCTTCAAAATATAAGTGTGACCCTGACCTTTGAAGAAGGGACGTGGTTGCTGGACACGACAGAATGTTGTCATGAGATAGACATTTGTGCTAAGTAATTTCAAAATCCCTCAATGCATGACAAAGTTACATACTGGACATGATTGTTGTGTAAGTGGGGACACACAAACGGACAGATGGACATGAGCCTTAGCTGCGATACATCGTCCTGATGTGGTAGACATTTGTGCCAAGTTATTATAAAACCTTTCCATGCATGACAAAGTAATAGTCCGGACATGAATGTGTATCTTCAAACTCTTCTCGAATGAATGAATACCTTCAAACTATATATATGACCTTGACCTTGAAGGTTGGGATAGGGGTCTTAGTCGCGACATGTCGTCTTGATGTGGAAGATATTTATGCCTAGTTATTTTGTAATCCTTTAATGCATGGCAAAGTTACAGCCATGACATGAATGTGTGTAACTTAAAACTCTAATTTTGATATAGTGAACTTCAAAATGGTAGTGTGACCTTGACCTTTGAGGTAGGGGCGTGATAAGTGGACGCGACACATCGTCTTGATGTGTTCAGCATTTATGCCAAGTTATTCTAAAATATAGCATGACAAAGTTACATTCCGGACACAAATGTTTGAACCTATAAACTTTTATTGTGATAAAGTGAAACTTCAAAATGTTAGTGTGACCTTGACCTCTGACATAGGGACGTAATTCTTGGACGCCACGCATCGTCATGATGTGGTAGCCATTAATGCCTAGTTATTTAAATATCATTCCATGCATGACAGAGTTATAGTCTGGACAGGAATGAAGTGGGGACGCACAGACAGACGGACGTCCAGACAGACAGAGAGACGGTGCAATTTAAATTTGCCTCCTTTCGCCGGCATAAAAATGTTTCTTATCAACACCTATATCAGGTGCGATTAGATTTATAACTCAAGTCCTGTATTTCTAGAATTATCTCCATTTCATTTTTGAATTAGGGATTTATTGAAAATTAATATAATTCTAAGAATTATCTTTGTTATTATAAATGACATCATTTCTAGACTTAAGATAATTGTCCTTTGTCATTACTTACATCATGCATGACAAGGTTTATAACTCTAGCATCCTAATTTCAAGAGATATTTCCTCTTTGAACTTAGACTTTAACTTCAAAAACTTTATTTACTTTTTGCTTGTATCATTTTGGTAACTTTTAAAAAAAAAATCACATTCATCTCTTTTCCTACTAATTTGAATGATACGCTTCAATAATGCTTTGAATCAATTATTGTTATTACTAAACATTATTTTGCTCCTTCTGAAAAAATGAAAAAGAATGTAAATCACTGAGGTATGCTATGCCTTTAATATGAAAGTAATTTACACAATTATTTTCATTGTGAGTTGTAAGTGATTAAAAACCTTTTTTTACTGTAATCCAATTTTTATTTGTCTTTAACTATTATTAAAAATTGTATGCATCTCTTTACACTAAAAAGTTAAATCTTAGTTTTTCGTTACATCTAAAATGTTCTCTATGTCTTCCAGCTTAAACTATACATTCTTGAAACATGATAGGATCATAAAACATTCAAGGGTGCTGCTATCAGTAATACAGTGACAAGCCGTGTAATTATAATTAAATGCTCATCACTGACCAGAGATAGGAAATTTTGGGGAAAACTGGAAATCTTGGGTTTATGCGTTGGACTGAACATGGCGGCTCTATTGTTTGAATCTAGATTTACATAAAATGTGAAGGGAATAAAAAGTAATTACCGCTATTATTCAATACATGTTTGTCAATGTTATTATTATATTAATTTTTAGATTATCAACTGAAATAGATACTATAAGTTAGATAAAACTTTTGGGAAAATAACCATGTTTATTTTCGCTTACCATTCACAGCATATTACTCGCACTATGACTGATATGACTCTGCCGGAATTTTCGCGGATATTTTAGTACTTCAGATTTGTAAATTTACATTAAATTTAAATATTTTTCACACTATTCCCCTTTAAACAGAAAAAGCAGCCAAGTACATTATTATAAATGAATGTAAATATATAATGATATATGCATGGCATAAAAAGGAAGAATAATACATCATATGAAGTCAGATATGACGTTAATTATATTTTAAATTCAAACACGACCCGCATTTTCCCTATTGAACACAGAAAGACCGACAGTGTGCGTTATTTAAGAAATAATATATCCCAAACAGTGATTTTAATATTGCTCAATAAAATAACTTTTTGGAGTTTGGATGCGAGATATTATATCACGAGGGCAAAGCCGTACCAAAGGGTAAATCTGTAAATGCCAATTTTTACAAAGGCAAGGTCCTTCATAAATTAAAGAAATATTTCAAAAACCGTCGACAAGAAACTGGTCTTCGTGGTGTCAGGTTGTTGTATGAAAATGTTTCGTCACACAAAGCAGCCATTGTACGAGAATATCTGAAACAGGAAAAGTTTGTCGGGCTTCCACACCCTCCTTATCCTCCAGGTCTGGCCCCTATGTCCGAGACTCAAAACACGTTGCTGAACGCGAAAAAATCTCGGTTCGGCTATTTACCAGTGTCTGAACAGTATTCATCGAAAAGGTTATGAAAACGCATTAAAATTGAATTTAAAATTTCACATGTCAATATATAATGACATAGATATATGTATCATGTTACAAAGCCACTCTGTATCAGCCTCTTAAGTACCAAGTAGTGTACAATAGTCGCTCGTTGTGAATAGACGTATAAAACATACACTGTGTTACTTACTGGGTTCTCGGCCCCAGGGACATATAGCAGATATTACAACATGATGGTGCGTATTTAAAAGGATTGAGAAAATTATTTTGGCCCTGGCCCTGTTTGTGTTCTGAAAATTGAATATCCCTCGTAACTGTTTGAAACTTAGTTCTCGATTTGAGCCGTGTCATGACCAAACCAACAGAGTGGGTTTGCGACCAGCATGGATCCAGACCAGCCTGCGCATCCGCGCAGTCTGATCAGGATCCATGCTGTTCGCTATCAGTGTATCTACTTGTAATAGGGTTTGTAAGCGAATAGCATGGATCCTGATCAGACTGCGCGGATGCGCAGGCTGGTCTGGCCATGCTGGTCGCAAACCCATTATGTTGGTTTTGTCATGACACGGGACATATGTGCTTCATATGAAAACTAAGTCATTAAAGACCCAATATGCCTCAGAAGTGATTTTAACTTTTTTTCTCTCAAAAGCTTTTACATTTTGGTGTATTTGTTTGACCTTTCTAAAGAAGAAAAAATGTATTTGTTTCTGTGGCATAATGTGCCTTTTTTAAAACCGGCGTGTTCTGAAACTTAAAAATCGGTCTTTGTACCATTTATACCCACAACTGATTAAATTGCACTTTAGCAATGAGCTGTAATACACTTTACAAAAATAGTTGAACTTTCCAGGAAATATACTAAACGACAAAGAAGAGATAATGAAGTTAACATCTGTTTATTTATTTTGTTTTTTCTTTTTATCCTATCAGTTTTGTTTATTAAATATACGGACTTTCTTTTATAATGAGCTTTAAGACGCAATAAAATCAGAGAAAAGGTTATTCATGTTTCTAACCTATGAACGTTATGTCATGTAATGTTGGGGAATTATTGAACTGTAAATTCAAATGGTCATTAGAAAGAAAGAAAAAAAAAACAAGAACAAAAGAAAAACAAGTATTTAACTAGTCTTATACATGTACATGTATATTGTTAAAAAAAATAAAACTCACAATGATTACTTTAATCATTTAATCATCATTATTGTACTATCATCATAATAAGAAAGATAAACATTAGAGGCAGCATGTGCAGTAAATTATCTGCCAAGTGGTTAAGGTAGTTGACTTCTCAACGCCATGGGTTGGAATCCGGCTAGGGACTTCCGCTAGATTACGGAACGGCGACGGTTTAATTTGGTACACGTTAGCACATGAGGTCATCCTGTATTGCTGGAAAGTCATCATCTGACGGATCTTTACAGTACAGATTTGACGTAAAATTCAACTGAAAGTATTATTTTTAAATTATATGTCATGGGTCTAATAAATCAAATGCATAAAGCATTAAGAAATTAAATTTCTACTAGAAGTTTATAAAAAGCGCAACTTCAAAATTTATCAAGAGAACAATGTTAATAAGCGACTGTTGAAAAATAACGTATATAATGTATCAGTATGGTATGCTGCTAGTGCGCCATCGAAATCGGGAATATTAACCATGTTCGTCTTTACTAATTTTTAGTCGGGGCCATTATTCATTTTTGCGATTATCACCTTCCGACCCTAGTCTGTCGAGTATTAATCTCTTAAATACTCTTGATAGATCAAATACAATGTAGTAGCATTTGTTAAAAATACTTTAATATTTCTGTCGATGGAATTTCTTTAAAGTAACTTCTGCAGAGTTGCCTCCCTTATGTGTTATACAAAGTACACTAAAATTAAGAAGCAGGTTTAATGAATGAATTTATCTTATGTGTTTCTTAAAATTTCAAGAGAAGTGCACAAAATAAGTTAGCATTAAACGACAGTTACTGCTAACTGGGAAGTCTGCTGCTCAATGCCCTCTGATAGTGTAAGTCTACGTCTGGATTAATTACGAAGTATTCCGAATGTATATACACACAGGTACGCCCGCCATTTTGTTGAAAAATCTACTAAGGTAAATTTTACGGAAAACAATGGTAAGTAAATTAAAAGGATTATTTTATAATTAAGCCTATTAATTAGTAATTTTAAATTCATTGCAATAACTTGTGCACGTCCCACCCTTGCGCATTGCTTTGATTGTGTTATGAAATGGTTCAACGTGCCTCATTGCACAGGTGACTGATAAATTGTCAAATATAGGACTCGTTTTAGGGTAATCAATTTATTAATAAATTATTCCTAAAGAATCTGTGTTCAACATTCAACATTGACGGGCTTGAGCCCACTATACTTTGGTAAAGAGGCGAGGTCCTACGCATTAACCCTCCCAGCCTGCTGAATCTTAGTAAGGGCTTATCAGTTAGTAAATCACTATCAACTTTATATCTCCCATTAACCCGTACATTGAGTTAAGAGTTTTGTCATCACTAATTGGCCCTCTGTATTCTTATCTAATGGCCCTAACATTGAAGGATCAGGTTTCTGTAGGTATAGTTTTTCATAAGGCCTCAACAGACGGTAGGATTTTGAAGTAAAACTAAGATGAACAAGCAAATCTTAATGTGTGCAGGTTACTATTTCTTGAATTCGTAAACCTCAAGTCGATGTAAGGGATAGGAGATGTTCTACTTTGAAAATCTTGTCATACAGATTTCTACAGACCTCCCACAATGACAAGTAACAGATTAACAAATTATCTCCTGATAATGGGTGTAATGAATGAAATTCCAGAACAATTAGGGATAAAAGGTAAACATAGTAGTAAGATAGGGTAAAAATGATGTTGAAAAACTCTTCAGGGGACCCAAAATTGTGGTATGTTCGAATCCCAATTTGTTCCGAAAATGATTATCCCACGGTATTGAACTGTTCTCTAATCGGGGGGGGGGGGGGTAGTTTGTAGGCGGCCGGATAGCTCCGTCAGTAGAACCGCGGTACGGTATTCCGAGGGTCCCAGGTTTGAGTCTCGGTCAGACTGCACATTCAAAAAAATGAAATTTAACATTTTTTTAAAATGGAGGTGTTTCAATCATTACGTATTACTCACGGAGAAGAAAAATATTTAGTGAGTAAAGTATGTAATACACTCACTTTTATCACATTCTTTTGTGAATGGGTCTGCAGCCCAATTGAATTGTGAAACTGTGCAATTATTTGTTAATATACTTTATATAACAAGACAAATTTTAGATACTACATGAATTTTATGTTGGGACATACCTTTAAAAGTGGTAATCACACTCTTAATAAATAAAGTTCCATAGTAAAGTGTCACTGTTACTCATGTTACTGAGTGACCCCCCTCCTTCCCCAAAACAACAACAACAACACAAAAAAAACAAAAAAAAACAACACTTTATTATTGTTAATTATTTACTGAAAAGTGCAAGACTCATAACTAAATGACCAGGTAAATGACCTTTTTGTTAGTATCTGTTACTCATTTTTTATTCAATTTCAAATATATATTTCTTATCATCATCCACATAATGTGATAAGGTGCAAATCTCTAAAATCAGTATTTCCGAAATTATACTCCCTTGAACTAAAATAATATTTTTTTCAAGAACGTCTTTATTTCATATTAATTAAGGGATATTAACTATTAACTTCAACTATGTGTTCCTTATCATCAACTACATCATAACTATGGAAAGGTATTAACGCAAAAATTACATCTTGCTTTCTTACGTTACATCGTGCTTTCTAACTTGTACACCTTGCATTCTAACTTGTACATCTTGCATTCTGACTTTTCATGTTGCTTTCTTACATGCACATTATGCTTTCTGCTGTATGCGTCTTGCTTAATTATATGTTGATATCGTTATTTAACGATAACTTATTATTCATTTGTTGATCTGGTATATTAATTCAATAACTTAACCTGCATCTGTTTGTATTTGGGTCTATTTACTCAGCTTGAATGACGAATGTCATAAGGTAGAATGACGCATAGCCGAAAGCCGAATGCAGCAAGCATAATACGACGCGACATCTGGCGTAATAATATGTGACACCCAAATTCTGCTAACAGGTGGTGCTACAGTTATATTCTCGGTAAAGTTCTTATTGCGGTTCGGATTCAGTTAATCAAGATGTAATTTTTGCCTGAATACGCTTCCATACATAACAGTGACAATGTTTTTATCTCTAGCACATTTTTCCCCAAAATTATATCCCCATGACCTTAGACTTTTTTTTTACTTACTTCCTTATTTCTTAAGGTATCTACTTCTAACTTCAAATATATGTTCCTTATTGTGTGTGACAAGATTCAATACTCTAGCATGAAAATTTCAAGAATGATTTCCCCCATTGAACTTGATTTTTTATATTTTATATTTTCAGAATCACCCATCCTTTTATATAATGAATGATATCTAGTCTAGATTTAAGATAATTGTTCTTTGTTATGACTTACATAATGCATTACAAGGTTCATAACTCTAGCATCTTTATTTCAAGATATATTTCCTCTTTGGACTTATACTTTTACTTTAAAAATTCATATGCTTTTTGCTGTTATCATTTTTTTTTACTGAAGGGATTGTCTTCAGATTTCAAATTATTGTCTTTGTCAAAGAGCATGGAAATGTCTGTTTACTTTTTACTGACATGGTCACATTTTAATTATAAGGTACAAAAAGATTCAATATTTTAGTGTTTACTTGATACTGATACAGAAATATATCTATTTATTTTATGCTTTTCAGTGGATTACTGATTTATCCGTGAAAATTATATTTGATAATTTCACAGTGAAAATTATCAAAGTATAATTTCACTCTTTTCAATGACGAAACTACTTTTTCAAGAAAAGAAAAAGCAAAGCTGATATTGATAAATAACTTAAATGTCAAAAGTAATAAAAAGAAGAAAACTTACTTCTATTCATTCAAATTCCAATCACCAGTCTCTATTTTTTTTTGTTTCATTTTTACAGTCTGAAAAATACATTCCTTCCTCCATGCAAAACTGCTCTTGATGACATTTGTGCATATTACAGTATCCTACGAGCAATAACTGCCGTATGCTTAATGAAAAATTGAAAAGCATTGACCAGCCATCACTCGAAGAATAAGTAAAACAACCCAGCGTTCTTGAGCAAGCTTCCAAGTTTTCCATTTTCCTAGCTCCTTTTCTGAATGTTTTCACATCTGTCAACACTTATTTTTTGTCTGTTACAATCCTCAAATAAGTTTTCTTTCTTTTAAAAAGGTGTATGACTAACAAATCCAAATTATATCCCTCTGAATCTTACACAATTATTTTCCTCCCATGAAATACACAACTTTAAAAAATGGCTGCCGCTTACAATTTATAAAGCCAGGTCTAATATAAATTCGCAGTAAGAAACAGAAATATGGATGGATGGTTGGACTTTTTGTCCTACAAGAATTGTTTGTTTTTATTATTAAAACAAGCGATCATTCATATTTTTTAATAAAATGAATAAATATCACCGTCATTTAATGTTGATTGGCGGACTTATTTTTCAGCTCAAGACTTCTTGTTTAAAATGAGAAATTCCGAGTAAATGGGGCTCTCAATGGGGGAAACAGTTTTAATATTAACCTTAAAATTATGGAAATTTCGTTTTAACTTGTTTTTAAGCATAAAATAAAAAGAAAATTTGTCTGTTTGTTTACGCCACTCGTGAGAATACTGTTTTAAAGCCCACTCGATGAAATAAAATTTCATCTTACACACGAACAAACAAATATCCTCTATATCTTATCATATTTGTTTTATTTTTTTTCACAGTTTGGTCTTGCTTTACAATGTCAAGCATTATAATTTGATTAGTCCAGCATGTTGTCTCCTCTGGCAACTCTTGTTACTTTTGGTGTCCAGTTATGGTTTTCTAAAATAACTTAAAGGTCACCAAATTTAACTATTGTCTGTTCTTTGGCATAAAGTATAGTTTAAGTGATTACATATTTTGTATGGAAGTCAAAATACTACGTTGTTAACATTTTGCTACCCTTTGTTTTCATTTCTTTCACATTCAGCTCTTTTTTGTACCAAACTGAATGAGTAGCATCGATAACGCTTTGAATCCAATTTTATTATTGCTAAACATTATTTTGCCACTTCTCAAAATGAAAAGAAAACTTAATCAATGAGGAATTATATGCTTTTAATATGAAAATAATTTACACAAGTATTTTCATTGTGAGTTTTAAGTGATTAAAAACCTTTTTTTATGTAATAAAATCTTTTTGTCATCATATTTTATTAAAAATTGTATGTACTCTGAAAATCTTAAGTTTTTCTAATTCCTCAATTGTTAAGTTTAAACTATACATTCTTGAAACATGATAGGATCATAAAACATTCAAGGGTGCTGCTATAATTGGTATAGTGACAAGCCATGCTATTATAGTTTACTGCTAATTACTGGCCAGAGAAACGGAAAACTTGAAATCTTGGGTTAATGCGTAGGACTATGAATCTGACAAAACAGAACCAATACACCTGTGTAAAATATTGAAATTATATATAATTATAAATATTAAAATGAAGATGAAGAAGACTAAATACATGTATTGGTTCTTATTGACGAGTTTAATTAGGCCGCGTCTACTGTACACCTATCTAAGTCTTGAATGCAAGTATCATTAGTCGCCGGTAGAAACCGGCGACTATATTTGTAACAGTTTAATATTATACCTATGGTAAAATCTGTAATTAAAAGCATGTCAATTACTGAACAATTAAAGACTACAATTGTTTTCAGTAATCTCATAAATTCAAACATACAATAACGTTGCTCAATGAAATGAAATATTCAAATATTGACATCTTAAAAAGCAACATTACAATTTTTATAAAATGAATAAATGATGTATCCCTATGGATAAGTAATTGAATTTAAGGATACTTTTACTTATTTCAAAGTGTCAAGCGTTGCTATTATAATTATGATAAATAAATCATGCATGATATGTGAAGTGACAATTTAAATTATCTGGTTGTTAATATCTTATAAAACCTATTCTATTTTATTATTTTATTTAGTTATAAACTATTACTCCCTGTTTCTTTTGTAAGAATCACGTGGCTACAAGTTTAATGTTATTGTTATAAAATTTATTAATAGTAACAAATGGCTGATAAGACAGACATATAGGTAACTTGCGAATGGTTGGCACAAGTTTCTACCGGCGACTAATTACAAGCATATCATTTGCTTTACAAGCCTCGATGGCAAGGTGTTAGATTTTCAATTAGTTTCAAATTGAAGACTGTAGGTTCGATAAAGTGATTTTTTATGTTTCCTTTCATAATTTTTTTTTTGTATTTTGCGAAACTTGGCCATTTATCAAAATTATGAAATAAAAAAAGTGCTAGAAATGAAACACACGATTTATCAACTTATGTTTCATATAGTTAAAAGATATTATAAAAATCAATTTATGAAAACAACAAACAGGATTTGTCCAAGATTCGAACTTGTGCCTACTAGGTAACAACTTCGTCATACTTACCACTTGGCTAATTGTTATATACATGTTATTTATTATACTTACAATAAAATCGTTAACATTAATCATAAAAAGTTATGAAAACTAGCGAAACACCTCCCGAAAATTAATGAGTCTCGGGTAAATATTGCCAAACAATACTTGCTTATTTAATAATGATAACAGGTTCTTGACAAAATTTCTAAGCAAGTTTGCTTCAAATATGGTGTTTTATTATAAATGTCACCTTATTTAGAAAATATTGTATCAAGAAGACTAAGAATAGCTTTGACAAAACTACGTATTTCAGCTCATAATCTTAGAATACAGACAGGTAGATATTCACGTGAAAGAGTAGAGAGTAATTTAAGATATTGTTTAATTTGCAATACAAATGAAATTGAGTACGAGTTCCATTTTGTGTTTAAGTGTCCTGCATATGAAAATTTAAGAAATATATATATTAAGAATTATTATAGAAATAGAACAAGTATGTTAAAGTTTACTCAATTATTACAAAGTGATAAAAATAAAGAAATAATTATGGTTTGTCAATATATTAATGAAGCTTTCAAATTACGATACCAGATTATTAATGCTTAGATATTTCTTTCAACCTAATTTTATGTGTACCCAACAGGTCCAAACTAATGAAAAGTTTTATACTACTGTGTATTTAATAGCCATTATGCTTTAATCTTTGTGTCGTCTCTTTTTTGTACGTCCATCAAATATATTATGTTTACGTTCATGTCATTGTATTTTTCATGTCATTATGTATGTATGCTTGTATATATGTTAAAGACATTTTCTGCAGTTTTATGAAAAATTAATCCTTTCATAGAATTTTCTAAATTTTTTGTATGATGAGTAATATTTAATGACGAATTTAAAAATAATAAGAAAAATATATGTTGACGTGTTGGATTTCTTGTAAAATGGCAGTTTCCATGGTAACCGTATATCTAAAAAATGTCAAAATAGCCTAACTGTGTTATAACGATTAGAAAATGTATAAGATAGCTTAAAACACACAACGAGCATTGTTTTATGCAAAGATAACCTTATCTAATGATTCTGTATGAAACAAATGATAATCTGAACATATTTCTTTAAAAATGAGTTTTCCATGTTCCTCAACCGAATAAAAAATGAGAAAAATAAACATGAATTCTAAGAATAATTAGAGATATTGAAAAAAGTGTTCCATAGGATTTTCTAATTTTTTTGTATGTTGTGTAAAATTTAATGACAAATTCAAAAAGAAAAAGAAAAATATATGTTGGCGTGTTGGATTTTTTGAAAAATGGCAGTTTCCATGGTAACCGTATATCTCAAAATTGTCAAAATAGCCAAACTGTGTTATAATAATGTATAAAATAGCTTATTACACTCACAATAAACATAATTTTATACAAAGCTTGCTTATTCTTAGGGTTCTGTATAAAACAAACGATAATTGGAACATATTTCTTTAAAAAATGAGTTTTCATGCTTTTTAACTAAACAAAAATTGAGAAAAATAAACATGAATTCTGTAAAAAATTAAAGCTATCAAGAAATTTCTTTCATAGAATTTTCTACATTATTGATATATCAAGTATCATTTGATGGTGGATTCAAAAATAGAAATAAAATATATATGTTGACATGTTAGATTTTGTAAACGGGCAGTTTCCATGGTTACCGCATATGCCAACTGTCAAAATTACCACGCTTTCTTAAGAAATATCAGTGTTATACTAAATGTATTGTCAAATATACAACAAAAAGCATGTTGTAATAAAAATTTCTTTTTCTTTTGATGTTATATTAAGTAAATAATACTGAATATCTTTTAAAAACATATCTAGGGCCATATTATTTTTTTCACTCGACTAACATACCCGAACAGTAAGCAAGTATTCAGAAATTTACAAAGAAAATAATGAAATTCGGAACATTTCCTAGATATTAATTTTGTTTTTTTTCAACACTTTTAAAATATATCATTTTAAACTTCTTTGCCCAGTTGTCTGCCAGTAATCAAGTAGCGACGCACTTTCGTCACTATACCACAAGTGGGTGGGGTAACGCGCGCATAATTATCATCAATGCTGTCTTACTAATGCTTGGAGAAATCCTTTATGTGATGTTGTCTAAACGACCTCTTTTTCTTTTGAGCCGATCTCCTTTTGAACATTTAGAAATATCTATTCTGTATTATTTACTCATTATTTGCTTATAGCCGAAATTTAAACACTTATCCGAATACTATTCAACTTGACCTTCATTTGAAGAGTAATTATCCGTGATTATCTTTCTTGGAAGCGCATAACAATGCGCACAGAAAACTACCGAAAACGTCTTTAATCACGAGAAACTTGTAGTTTAAGTGAAATAAACGTTCTTCTTCATAACATAAATTTATTGCATAAAACTCTTTTAAAAAGTTTATAGCAAGAAAGATATAATCGTGGCAAGTACATGAAAACATGTTTATGAATAAACATTACTCAACTAATTGTTCCTATTTTCTTTATACTCGGACCATTAAACTAACATTTTCTTTTATTTATGATAATACAATCATCTTTTTATCCGACGACTTGATGCTTTGGCATCAAAAACTCTATTTGTATTCGCTTGTATTAGATAATGTAGATACCCTACTTGAATGATTTTTAAAGAGGAATTATGTGACATCCATGAAGATAATTTCTTGCAAGAAAATCAGACAGTCCTACGTTCCAGTTTTCCCCAAAATTTCCTATCTCTGGTCAGTGATGAGCATTTAATTATAATTACACAGCTTGTCACTGTATTACTGATAGCAGCACCCTAGAATGTTTTATGATCCTATCAGTTTCAAGAATGTATAGTTTAACTGGAAGACTAGAGAGAACATTTTAGATGTAACGAAAAACTAAGATATAACTTTTCAGCGTATAGAAGACAAATAAAAATTGGATAACAGTAAAAAAAATTACAACTCACAATGAAAATAATTGTGTAAATTACTTTCATATTAAAGGCATATCATACCTCAGTGATTTACATTCTTTTTCTTTTTTTCAGAAGGAGCAAAATAATGTTTAGTAATGATAATAATGGGTTCAAAGCATTATTGAAGCTTATCATTCAATCTAGTAGGAAAAGAGATGAATGTGATTTTTTATATAAAACAAAGGAACCAAAATGATACAAGCAAAAAGTAAATAAAGTTTTTAAAGTAAAATTCTAAGTTCAAAGAGGAAATATCTCTTGAAATAAGGATACTAGAGTTATAAACCTTGTCATGCATGTTGTGAGTAATGACAAAGGACAATTATCTTAAGTGTATAGTTGATGTCATTCATAATAACAAAGATATTTGTAAGAAATATTAATTTTCAATAAATCCCTAATTATACCCCCACCACAAAATCGCTTTGTCATGTCCGTCCGCCCGTCTCCATTATCGTGTCCGCTCTATAAATCCTATACCTTAAAACTTGGCTCGAATGTTCACCTCAACAAGGGGCTGTGCAAAACCTATGTTACCCATGTGTCAGCTCAAGGTCAAGGTCACAATTGAAGGTCAAATATCACATAATCAAATATTAAACAGTATGTCGTGTCCGCTCTGTAAGTCCTACACTAATTGAAAGCTTTTCTTCAAACTTGGCTCAAATGTTCACCTCAACAAGGGGATGTGCAGAACCCATGTTGCCCTTTTTCCGGCTCAAGGTCAAGGTCACAATTGAAGGTCAAATATCACGTAATCAAATCTTAGACAGTATGCTGTGTCCGCTTTGTAAGTCCTACACTAATAGAAGGATTTGTCTGCAAACTTGGCACAATGTTTACCTCAACAAGGGGATGTGCAGAACACATGTTGCCCATGGGTCAGCTAAAGGTCAAGGTCACAATCGAAGGTCAAATATCATATAATCAAATATTAGACAGTATGTCGTGTCCGCTCTGTAAGTCCTACACTAATTGAAAGATTATCTTCAAACTTGGCTCAAATGTTCACCTCAACAAGGAAATGTGCAGAACCCATGTTGCCCATGGGTCAGCTCAAGGTCAAGGTCACATTTGAAGGTCAAATATCAATCAATCAAATATTAGACAGTATGCTGTGTCCTCTATGTAAGTCCTACACTCATTGAAATATTTTCTTCAATCTTGGCTCAAATGTTCACC
This sequence comes from Ruditapes philippinarum, assembly GCF_026571515.1. Taxonomy (NCBI): domain Eukaryota; kingdom Metazoa; phylum Mollusca; class Bivalvia; order Venerida; family Veneridae; genus Ruditapes; species Ruditapes philippinarum. Next base: position 38,887 of record NW_026861270.1, read on the forward strand.
TCAACAAGGTGCAGAATCCATGTTGCCCTTTTTTCCGGCTTAAGGTCAAAGTCACACTTGAAGGTCAAAAATTGACTTAGAAAATATTTTTAAATTTTAACATGTATTTGAATATTTCTGAAACTAGAAAAGGTATTTGCTTGAAACTTGAAATATATATAAAGTGTCGCAATTAAGATATGCAGGTAATGTTTCATAACTCTGTATTGCATTTTGACAAAGTTATGTCCCTTTTTAAGTCTTAAAATTTACTTACAATCAAATATTAGACAATATGTTGTTATCGCTCTATAAATCCTATACTAATGGAATAATTTTCTTCAAACTTTAGTCAAATGTTCACCTTAACAAGGATATGTGCATAACTCATGTTACCTTTGTGCCGGCTAAAGGTCAAGGTCACGCTTGAATGTTAAAAATTGACTTAAAAATGTTTATAAATGTTGACATGTACTTGAGTATTAGGTATTTGCTTGAAACTTTAAAGATATATGAGTCGTTACAAGTTAGATATGCAGGTTAAGTTTCATAACTCTGTATTGCATTTTGACAAAGTTATGCCCCTTTTTAAGTCTTTAAATTTACATACATACTAGACAATATGTCGTGTCCGCTCTATGAATTTTATACTAATGGAAGGATTTTTTCAAACTTGACTCAAATGTTCACCCCAACTGGGCAATGTGCAGAACCCATCTTAAACTTGTGTCAGCTTAATCTCAAGGCCACACTTAAAGGTCAAAATTTGACTTAGAAAATCTTCTGAAATTTTAACATGTACTTGAATATTTTTAAATTAAAATAGAACAGATAATCATTTGAAACTTCAAACAAAGTGTCGCAAGTAAGAAATACAGGTCAAGTTTCATAACTACAAAAAGTGGGAGGATAACTTTGTATTGTATTTTGACAAAGTTAAGTCCATTTTTATGTCTTTAAATCTATTTACTAAAATATTTCTTAAACCAGAACAGATATTTATTTGAAACTTAAAAATTTATGTGAATGGCTACAAGCAAGCTCAGATGACGAAAATTCTACAATTCCATTGAATTAAGACACAAGTTATGCCCCTTTTAGGCTTAGAAAATGTTCTGATACTTAAATGTTTCTGAAACTAGAACAGATATTCACTTTAAACTACTAGTATTTAATATATGAAGGGTCACAAGTAAGCTCAGTATGCAAATTTTTTCCACTCTTAATTACATTTTGACATAATTATGCTTTTTTTAAACTTCACTGCTTTTGTTTGTTTTAGTACAATGGGAAAATGAAAAGTCATTTGTAACTTTTTCGAACATGATTTGACAATATATATTTAAACTATTACCTGTACACTTTGTCTTTTTTCACCAGAGATAATTTCTTTTATGTATATGTATTTGTGCCACTAAAGTACTTAATTCCCTTAACCACCTTTCCAAGTCGTCTTCTGTCAAGGACATTGGTTGGGGTATGAATCGCATTCAGCGATAGTTCTAGTTCAAAAATGAAATGGAGATAATTCTAGACATACAGGACTTGAATTATAAATCTAATCGCACCTGAAATAGTTGTTGATAAAAAACATTTTTATGCCGCCGAAGGGAGGCATATTAAAATCGCGCCGTCCCTCTGTCTGTTTGTGCGTCCCCACTTCATTCCTGTCCGGACTATAACTTTGTCGTGCATGGAATGATATTTAAATAACTAGGCAGTAATGTCTACCACATCAAGACGATGTGTAGCGTCCAAGAATTATGTCCCTACCTTAGAGGTCAAGGTCACACTAACATGCATGGAAGAATTTTAAAATAACTTGGGATAAATGCCTTCCACATCAAGACGATGTGTCGCGTCAACTTATCACGCCCCTACCTCAAATTTTGAAGTTCACTATATCAAAATTTGAGTTTATAGTTACGCACATTCGTGTCCAGACTGTCATGCATCAAAGAGTAACAAAATAACTAGGCATAAATATCTTCCACATCAAGACGACATGTCACGACTAAGACCCCTATCCCTACCTTCAAGGTCAAGGTCGTACTTATAGTTTGAAGGTATTCATTTATTCGAGAAGAGTTTGTAGATACATCATTCATGTCCGGACTGTAACTATGTCATGCATGGAAAACTTTTTTAATAACTTGACACAAATGTCTACCACATCAGGACAATATGCAGCTAAGGCTCATGTCTGTCTGTCCGTTTGTGTGTCCCCACTTACACAACACTCATGTCCAGTATGTAACTTTGTCATGCATTGAGGGATTTTGAAATAACTTGGCACAAATGTCTATCTCATGACAACATTCTGTCGTGTCCAGGAACCACGTCTCTTCTTCAAATGTCAAGGTTACTCTTATATTTTGAAGGTTCATGCTATCACAATAAGAGATTAATAATATATAGTTACTTTCATCCTCTTTTCTTTTCATACTACTACTTTTTCTGGGGCATTCGTCACTTGTGTGACAGCTCATGTTGAAGTCCGAATTCAATAAGGAAAATTCGAAGTATATAAGGATGATGATTCTGAATATATTGATGCTAGAGATATGAAGCTTGCCGTGTTATTGTTTGGAAGTTATAAAATATCAATTTTTATTTAAAAAAAAAGATTAATGGGGGAAATAATCCTGAAAATATTCCTGCTACAGTTATGAATCTTGTCACACATGATAAGGCAATATATTTAAAGTTAGAAGTTGATACCTTAAGAAATAAAAAAAGAAAGTAAAAAGTTACATTTTTTGAGAGGAAAAAAATTCATGGGGAGATAATTCTGGAAAAATTGGTGTAAGAGTTAAAAAACATTGTCACATATGATGTAGTTGATAATAAGGAACACATGTTTGAAGTTTAAAGTCAATACTTTAATATGAAATGAAGATGTTAGAGTAAAATATATTATTTTAAGTTCAATGGGATATAGTTCTGAAAATACTGGTTTTAGAGTTTTGCACCTTATCAAATGATGTGGATGATGATAAGGAATATATATTTGAAATTTATACCTTAAGAAATGAAGAAGTTATAGGCGTATCAACATTAATTTAAAGTATGGATGCTCAGACGTGACAGACTTGCAAACCGAGGTGAGTAGGACAACTCACCACATTCTAAGTATAGTCGCGCTAATAATAAAATATCACTTACCTGGTCATTTTAGTTAAGTGTGTTGCACTTTGCAGTAAAAGTTACATCTATGAACCGTTTTTTTTTGTTTTTTTTAGCGGGCCGGGAGGGGGGTTCAGTCAGTAACATGAGTAACAGTGACACTTAACTATTGAACTTTATTTATTATTAATTTAAAACAATGATCGTATGTTATAAAGCATATTTACAAATTATTGCTAAGTTTCACAATTCTATTGGGCCACAGACCCATTTACAAAAGAAAGGAGAAAAAAACATTGATAAATTTAGTGAGTGTATCTTCTGTAGAAATTTGATCCTTCAAAGTTGGGGCCATTAGATAAGAATACAGAGGGGGAATAAATAATGACAAAACTCTCAACTCAGTGGACGTGTTAATGGGAGATATACAGTAAATAGTGATTTACTAGCTGATAAGGCCTTACTGAGATTCACCAGGCTGGAAGGGTTTATGCGTAGGACTGTAGAGCAGGTTCTATTTTTCTACAAGTTTTTGGCTTTGTCAAGACACTGATAACACCAGTTTGACACAAAACATGTGCCGAAAATGTGATAGTGCTGTTTATTTTATTATTTTCTGACTTTTTTGGTGTTGATTCAGTGAACATGACCTATGCATTTCAGTTATTGTTTACAATGTCTTGGTCAAAAGAACAAATCAATACGCAGATACACAGAAGAGCAAAAATAAATAAATAATATATAAATTAAAAACAGATAAAAAAAGATCTGTTTTTCAAAGAGAGTCAAAACGGATTTTAAATGAACATGTTCATTTAGTGAATAATTTTTTATCAAATTTGCATCAAAATTTATTTTTTCTCTCACATTTGACTATTTTTTAAAAGAATGTACGCATATAACTCCATTGTTTTAGCTAATTGCATCATTTTCCCGCTTTTTTTATTCACACATTTTACAGAAATATGATAGTAAAAATCCTGGGCAATCTTTATAAGACATTTCAGTAAAACTTGTGCCTGATAATATGTTGTAAGGGCCATTTATTTAGCTTGTCTAAAAGTGAAATGTAAGAAACTTGAATAGGTGTAGACGCGGCCTAACTCGGCTTCGGAAAGCATAAACAAAGACGTACCATCCTGTAATCAAATTGTTTAAAAAAGTTCAGTATTTCATTGGCATAGAGTGCAAACATGAAGTGATAAATTCTAGTTTGGATCAGCTTATCTTACTTTTATGATATGCCATCTTAATTCTTTTGTTTAAATTCAATTGTACTATTGAAACCTCTGAAATTATTTGAATTTACTGAAAAATAAACCTTTTTGATAGACAAAACGATCTATTATGTTTTCTGATCCTAAGATATATTTCCCGGGAATATTTCTTAAATCACCCTGGTGCACATAACTCTTGCATAACGCCATATTCAAATGCACATCCAAATTAAATTGTAAAAATGATGATTTGTATTCTATTTATTTTCTTGACTGTGTACTTTACAAATATTGTAGGTCTGCGTCTCAGAGTAATATACCAGTTCTCTGGTTGACAATATATATCCTCTGTTACCCTGACAGTCATGTGTTATTTATATAATATTGCCGAATATATTTACATTAACAATTATATTTTTCATAACAGAACTTTCAATTATAATTCTGCTTTTATATTTATTGATTTCCTCAACTTTGCAAAAAAATTACAGTTACGTTTTTTAAAGGTGTCTTATATTTTTTATTTTAAATAATGGTGTATACAACTGGTCTCATTATTGGGGTAAAAGCATACTTTTTATGTGGTGTCATAATCAATTAGTGTATTTTGTGTTACGTTTTATTTGTAAATAAAAAACAAAACAAAACAGTTCTTTAAAAATAAAATATCATGATTTTCTTGTAATTATGTTTATGTTTAGCTCCTGATAAGTCTACATTACTGTAAACACATATAATGGTAATATATATTAACCATAAAGCAAAGTTTGTTTGTTGAATGTTGTAACATGGCCATGTTGGTAACAAAATTCATCATTAAAAAAAAACACATTTAAAAAGTGTCTTAGTCCATCAATTTTAAATTCATGGGTTCGCAAAAAGTAAGTTTTAGAAAGATGTAGATAAGGTAATTTTATCAGTTCCATAAGAAATCTTTGAAAATACATCTGAAGCTCCAATATCTGGCAAGTAAACCGAATATATTTCTTCAAAACATTTTAACAAGGTAACCTGATCTTAAGACAATGAAATAAATAAAAATAAGGACTCCAGCAATAAATTCATTTGTCTGTTTTCTTATCCTGTGGTTTATTCATATCTTTTTCAACAATTATAAATTAGAATGTAACATAGGCAAAACTGCAAAATCTAAGACATTGTAAGTGGAAGGCATCACATTTACTCAAATTAAAGATACCTCAGTTCGTTAAACAAACACTTACATTACTTTGTATTAAAAATACCCACGTAACTCAAAGATCTTTCAATGAGTATATTATGAATTAACTTCCCAATTATAACACAAAAATTGACATGTTAGTCATCATGATGTTGTCTTAGAAGGTTTTTAAACATCTTCTATAGTAACATTATCCTGCGTCAAATCTAAAGCTTTGTAGAAAGGTATTAATGGTATGGTCTTTCGTACCATCACCAAAACAAGTATTAACTTTTTTAGATAGAACTAAACGGTTCTATGTATGATTTAGACCCTGAAGTATGTATACCCTCCCAGAACGTTTATCAGACTACACAACTAGTAATCTAAGGCGTCAATGGTATATGTTCTAGATTATTTTTGAACAAATGTTTGGCATTTTTTTCAAAATGCAAACATAAAATTGGCCGTTGTAATTTGAATGTACAAACAACGACGTTCATGGCATAACAAGGCCTCCGGTCAAAATACCATCGAGCTATAGGGTATGGTCATTATCATCTAAAAAAAGTATCATAATATACATGCTATATGGTAGATGTATCTAAATAACTGTCTTTTACAATCTTGTTCGTTAACAGAGATATACCTGTACTTTTTTGATTAAGAAAGCAATTATATTTCGTAGCTCAAAATTAGAGAAAAAGATTTAATGACAGAAAACAGATCTGGTAATATTTGGTTTGATAGTAATTTTATAAAGTTTACAAGTCCATGATTTGGAAAAGTTACCGATGCCTCCAGAGATATATACCTACCATTCTGATAAGTAACACAAGAACTATACATGTATAAATATAACGAATTCCAAGGGTTTTAGTCAAAGCCTTCATCTATAATACAGTGTAATTCTTTGCAAAGGGTCCCCCATCGTGTGAAATATAAACACATTGGAAATAGGTCGTAAAAAGCCGACATTTACTTTCAAAAATTTAATCGGGTATTTGGTAGGTGTGATAGTTGGTATTTATCAATTAACAGTAAGCATTAAGCAGTCGCCTGTAAGAATCAAGCAGTTGACAGAAAGCAGTTGACAGAAAGCAGTTGACAGTAAGCAGTTGACAGTGGGCAGTTGGTTGTCGTTTATTTCATAAAACCAAGCGAGTCTTGCTTAAAACCTACTTTCACCTTTACAGCTAGCTGTAAAATATGTCGTCATTGATCAGTATTTGCACATTACTCGTTCAGGCCCGGGCCGAAATCATATGGTTAGTTTCGGCTATTATAAGAAAATAATATCATTCCAGTTTCTGTTAGCTTTAATAGTATTATAAACTTGTTTAGTGTAAATATTTTCTTTTTCTAAAAGATAGTCTTTACTATTGATGCAAGCACTATTAAGTGTTGAAAAGTGAGTACCGCTCAAGCCTGTGCTTTGGAGCGTGAGTGATGTTGCATTTATTCATTACCCCTCATGTGCAGATTCAATCAAACCTGCAATTTTTATGTAATTTTGTTGTGATTAATGATTCCGAGGGATCACTTTGTTTCAAGATTTTTAAAATCTCAGTTGTAAACAAGTTAAATGTTGATGCTGCACATCAAAGACGCCGCCAAATGATGTGAACAGTCACAGGTAATGTACAAAATCAGCATTGAAAATCGTTCTCTAATACAGTCGAATATCCGAAGCACTAATCAATTTTTCCTCAATGTTCTTTGTATGTGCTCGTTGTTTAATATAACGTTTCATATTTTTGTGAAAAAGTACATAATGCATAAATTCACAAACAGAAAGAATTGCCATGTCTGAAATTCTGAAATGTTTGTCTGTTGCAGCAAAGATTAAAAGGTCTGGTCGAAGCAAAATGAATTGGATAACAAGTAAAATTGAAATGATTGAAAAACTTACCTAGAATAAATTCAAGACAATATGCGCCTAGAATATGTCCATTTAAATATTGGCGCGAATTGGATATTGTTCGAATCATTTTAAGGACGAACTGTTCTGTTATCTTACACCCCTCTGATAATGGGCGTGGTTTAGGCCTTGTAACTTGTAATTTACTGATTCGTCAAGTGATATTGATCATAGTTGTTGTGCTGGTTCCTTTCCTCCGTCAACGAAGACTAAATGCTAGCATACAGAGCATTTGGCGACAATTTAAGGCAGAGCTGTACTTCAAAAAAGTCTGAGCAAATGAAGTGAGTGACACTGCCTCAGTCGTTACCTCTCTCAGCCATTAAGTTTTAGAACAATCGACTATAGACTGGCTCATTGGCACGTTATTTAATAGAAGATAAAAATAGACAATGTTAAAAAGAACATGATATTCAAACATGGCACTATCACTTCAGTTAAACGTTTATTTTAATTCTTTAAAGCTCTGTAACATGTTGTACATAAAAAAGCTATTTTTATTAGAAAATTTGAAAACAGCGTGATTTTGTTCAGAAAAAAACATACACAAAATCAAATTGCTGAATAGACGAATGCAGATCTCCTAATAATGCAAACAATATGAAGCTATACTCCGTGCTTTGCTTCAAACTTAGCCTTTTAATTCTTTAGATGCCCCATTTCTTCCAACCAGTAAGATTCTCAACGACCTATTTAGACAGAGATATATTTCGCAAAACAAATTGTATACCTTTGCTTCATTATCATAAACATTTATCACACTTCATATTGATGTGTCCCATGTATCAGGCTTTAATCATTAACTTAACTGTGAACTGTGTAGCAATTATTTATTAAGAAAACTTACCTACATGAATTTTACTTTATCAGTGAGCTGTGAAATCCAGTACCAGTTGTTGACTTTAACAAGGCATAAAATGAAAAATGACCTGTGCATTGACTTTTATACAAAACAATTTAGCTCATTTATACAGGTTATACCAATGGTATTAGCTGCTGGTACTTTGTTTGTAAGAAATCCTTATCGTGACATTTTAGCTGCAATTGTTTGTAAACAATCCTTTAAATCTTGAAATTAAACTGTCATAATTCCTTAAATGCTTGTATTTTTGTCTGATTTCCTCCGATGCATAATGTAATTCTCTAACAAAGTGCAAAGTAACCTTGTTAAAATCCTCATATTTTGCTGTATTTTACTTGAAATGTAATTTTACATGTGTTGGAATTTCACTTTACGCCGCCATTTTGTACTTTGCATTATTGGCTATTTATAGCTGTTGAATCGGTTAGTTTCTGTAAACACTAAGTAGGCAGAAAATGTTCCGTTTAGTACACAAGAAATTAAATCACAAAAGGTAGAGAATTTTGGTAATAGTCATTATTGTATTTGCTTAGAGCTCTATTATTGTCAACTTTTCCTCCATTTAAGTTCAGTCCGATCAGTTTTTGATCTTTTCCGATCTTTTTTGTCTGAAGCCGTCAACCATTTTTGCTTGTTGATCGTTTTTCTACCATTTCAACCACTTTTGCGCAGTGGTTGGGCGTTTTCATTTAAGTAGGGCGAAACCAGCCGTTTGAGGGAGTCTAGTCTTGTTTTTCTTAGAAGCAACATCCTTTTACGCTGTCTTAGTAAATTTGAAACACTAGAAATTTTGGCGGCCACTGAATTTACTATATCAATTCGTCTGCAGTTTAGCGCCATTAATTTTAGTAAGCAACATTCTTTACAGAAAGTCGATTTATTTACAAAATAGTCATTTTCTAAGAATTTACATCATAATTTGTTACTGTCTCACAATATATGGTTAATATTTATTGGCTTTGAACATTGTTTTTCTGCTGTTATTGATAAATGATTTTAGCGGCTACGGTTCACTAACTTGCATGTATTTTTATGGAACGCCGTTAACGTGTGCTGATCTTTTATAGGTTTCCTTTAGTTTCTGCTTTGGGAGAGCAATAATCATGTATTTTGTAAATCCTGGTTCTAAATCATCACACTAGACTATGATCTTTTTCACGTTATCTTTTTATCAATGTCTTTAACTAAGCACAGCAATCCAGTTGTCTTGTTTAACTTTTATTTTAATCCTCTTTCGCCTTTAACAACTTTAAACTTTACAATCATTAACTTTTAACACATTTTTAAATACAATCAAGTTTTTAGAATACAATGTAGAATACTTTTTAGATTACTTTTTATAATACTTTTCTTTTTTTAGAATGAATGATCTCATCATGAAAGTTACTAGTACATTCTAAACTACTATAGAATACAGAAGAACAAATACATCAATCATTTCTAGCAATATCTAGATAGTTATAAACGTGATAAATCATTTATTATAAATACAAATCCTTTAACAATGTACCACAATGAAAACCCAATAACTATTTATCGATACATTTATAATCCTAATCTCTATTCAAATAATAACAAAAGGAGATAATCGCGATCATTCGGGACATAACGTCTTAATTTAATAACCGATAATATCAGCGAAATTTTGACTGAATTCTGTGCGTATTTAATTACAAATGAACAATGCTCATCATTTTACTTTGAATAATTGTGACAGTTGCTGTCATAACTTATATATTGTGTGATTGCATTTATCTATACACAAAATAAAATTTGTTGAAGTGTTACATCTGATTTGTGCTACATTTTTAATATATATCTATGATTCAACTGTAAATAGATGACTCATCCTTAAAAAAATCGAACCACTTGTATAGTTATGTCCCTTTAAAATTGTAAAAGATAGCGCGATAGAATTCAAAAACAACACATGCTAAAGCCCTGTACTGCCGGCACGCGACAATATTGCTATTGGATGAAGCTGAAAAATATTCGACTAACAAATGAAAAATTATCAAATATATATAAATGCATGACTTTACCTTGAACGTAGAGATGCCAATTGTTAAGCAAAATTAAAGGATAAACTAAGGGTATGTTCCTTCTTCATATGAGAAATTGGTATGGATATTTCAAAGGCTATATAAGAAAGAAAAAAACGTGTAAAATCCTATGTTTGTAAATGTGACCTTGAACTTGTGACTTCCAACACTAGACAATCCAAGGTATGTTCCTTCCAAATATAGATAGATTAGATAAAAAAACTTTTTGATACAAAGTCAGTAGTCCCATCAATATACAGTAATAATACATCAGCAGTTACATAACATCGATAGCATGATATCAGCATGGTATACATGAAATAGGGCTATATAAAAAAAAAACAAGAATAAAGATCAACAAGGTAAAGGCAACGTTCACAGAACGCAGCCCCCGACACACCTAAGAAGGGCGTCCCGAAGGCAAGTCATTTCTTATTCATCATAACATATCTAGTATATAATATATATGATGCATAAATGTGATAAAATCACTGACATTTTATAAGCATGATATTCATGAAATTGGTATATTACAAAGAGAGAAATAAGTAATTTTAACAATGTCTAAATATGGCTGATATCTAAAACATGAAAATAGTTTATATGTCCTGGCTCTTGTCGAATTTTCTAATTGAGCGTTCAGTTAATTTGGTCTGAGTGTTTGTTTACCTTTTCACTATACATGTGAGTTCGCTTGTACTCAGAAGTTAACTCGAATACTTCATCGCTTCTGTCTGACCCTACTGGTGATCCCATTGAAATGTTACTTTCCTCAGTTTCATTCGAGTACGCCTTATAAAAACGGCATAGAAACAGTGATTCGCTTCCTCATTCTGTTATCACCTAATACACTTGACCACTCAGGAAACATATCTTTGACCATTGCACGTTTAACAGTTTGGCTGGATATTTTTGTACATTTTTACTTTATCATGACATTCTTGTTTTGCTTCTAGGAGTTATCTTTCGGATAGTCCCTGTCCACTCCGGACTTTGGCCCTCTTAATTTGTACGCTTTCTGCATAACTTTTTCAGTATCTGCATAATACATAAATTTCACAATGAGTGGTCTCTTTGGATCATCTGTATTTTTGCATTTTGGATTATGTAATGTTCCTAACCTGTGGGCTCTTTCAATGTACATTTCTCTAGTGTCAATATCTAGCTCCTGCTCCTTAGAAACTAATGTTATTTCTTCTAAAATATTGAATATTGTTTTTCTTCAATTTGAAGTTAATATATTCTTTAAAGAAATACTATAAAACCCATCAATTAAGACCACCATCGGGACTGGACCAAAGTTGTCTTAATTGCGGGTTGTTCTTAATTGTGGATATTCTTATCATTGATTACATTCGTAAAATCAGTGGTCTCAATAGTGTGTTCAAATAAAGAATAAATCAAAGAATTGGGACTGAATCTGGTGGTCTTAAAAGTGAATTACCGAGGTGGTCTTAATTCTGGAGCATGTAACCATTGACATAAAGAACAGAAAATTCCGTTCTTATAAAAATGGTCTTAATGGTAGGATGGTCTTTAATCTGAGTTGGTTCTACTTTATGTATATATTACGATGTCATTTCGAAGGTGAAACGCAAAACGGATGTTGAGAAAAACATGATGTAATGATGTAATATCATGATCAAACGTTTACTAAAAGATAACTGATCAGCAAAAGGCATTAATCATATGTTTTTCATGTAAAATATTATGCATCTATATAACTGATTAACATAAGGCGTGATCAATATACAAAGGCCGTTCATTATATAATACACTCCATTTAATAATTTCAAAAATAAAAAAATCAAAGGTTGCGACCTCTCTACATTCCTTAGTTGTATTCCTTGTGATCAATGACAGACTTCCACCTTTTTGGCAGGTCCCAGGCCACCATTCTCAAGCATCCTTATCCTTGTTTCTTTTACTCGTTAATTACTTTTTCATTTGTTATAAACAACATTTCATTTGTGGCCTTTAGTGTTAAAACAAAAAGGAAAGCTTTTCCTTTTTTAAACTAAAAGCCACAAATTAAAATGTTGTTTATATATAAATATATCTCTAATACATATGCATATCTTGTCCTTATGAATGTTCTGTTAGAATATGAAGTCAATCCATTTAATAATAGAAAATAGCAAAGTTACAGCAAAAAATGAAATTTGAATAATTTGACCTTCAAAGTCAAGGTCATTTATGAGTGAAGGTCAATCTGTCTGGTTTGTTTGAAGGGCTATCCTCGAAGATTATGATATACAAGTTTGAAGACAATCCATTAGAAAATAACAAAGTTATAGCCAAAAGTGGCAAGAACATGCAAAATTTGGTCATCTTACCTTGAAGGTAAAAATAAGTCTGGTCTACTGAAAGGTCTTGTACCAAGGGTTGTTGTGGCCATGTATGAAGACAATACACCGATAACTTAAAAAGTTATGATCAAGGTACAAGTTTGCGGACAACGCAACAGCAACGCAGCCAGAACTATAACAATACCTCTACTTCACAAAAGTGTCAATTAAGCTTAAATTATTGTTCTGATGATGATAAACCCGATATATAACTGCTTAAATGAGCATATTTAAAGCAAACAAACGACAGTGCTTAGCTGCACGTAACCAAAGTGTCGATCAAAGCAAAATCTGAAAATAATATATCATTGTGAAATATCAAGTGATAAAAAAAACAAAATTACATGAGAAAGCTGCTAATGCTGAGTTTTCAGAAGAAAAATTACGACTGTTAATCTATAAAAGATAGTGAATATATGGGCTTCCATTACATGTATGGCAGTGTGTTGGATGATGGCTTTAAATATCACAATATTTCCCAACATATACCCATTTTGGAATTTAGTGCAGACTGTAATAACTATCATAATGAAAGTTATTGCGATGTTTTAATATGTCTGTGAAACATAAAGTATAAGATTGTCAGTCCTGTATTTTTATAAAATGATGCACTGTGTGGAATGAGTTTTTACAAAGAATATGAGATATTAAATCCTTTGATAAGTTCAAGCCACTATGAAGGAACACTTTTTTCAGCACAGTTCAGGCTTAATTTACTTTAAATGGTCTTTTTATCTTGAATATTTATGTCTGAGTAAAGTCAACCCCGATAACAGGATTAAATGTACAAAATAATTGTGAAAAAAATTATATCAAATATTTAATTTATATTGGTTGTCTTAAAATCATTTTCCCCTTCCTGTTTGGGTTTATTGTGTTTATATTTTTTTCAAATGCAGTTTTGATTGATTTTGCAATGATATAATATTATGTTGTTTGCTTTCTTATATCTTCTTATTTTTATATTCTATTTTAATTCATTTTATAAACATTTGCTGAAATGAAATATCTTGAATTTTCATTTTTTACGATATTGTACTCTTCCTCTGATAATACAAATTATTCTTTCTTTTGAATAATTTTCTTTATTCACACTGAGAAATCGTTATATTTACCGTTAAAGGAAATGTTTTTGCATTGTTTCTCACTAAAGCGGCTCACGTTCGGAGAAGATCCGAATATAAATACGAGATATCGTGCACACTTCTTCATTATTGTCGAATTACCGTCGAGGCTAACAGTCAGTTACTGTAGTAATTAAATTGCCACACCCCCGTAGCAAGTCTTACACCTTGATGTTATAGCAATAAAGTAAGTAACTCAGTTAACAATGAATATACCTGGTTTCTACTATTTGTTTGTGTCATATGTTTTTGTTTAACATTGCCAGACTGGCTTTCTTTAATATATTTTGCGTGAATATTGAAGAAAACAAGAGTCTCCCAATGAGTTTGACTACCTAGTTAAAGACCACGTACCATGTGATTCTCAAATTGAAGTGTTGACGTACAAGAATGGTGATTGTGAACAATTGGACATCATAATACTGAATCATGCAAATAATGAAACATTGTGTTATGACATTGCTGTGACAATGGCGTAAAGTTTTACTTAGTCGAGTTATGTGTATTTAGTCAATAGTGCTATATATATTTGAATGATTTGTATATGTAAAAGAAAGATTAAGAGATTCGGTTATGTGTTTTTATCATTTGAATTCAAAGTATTTTTCAATATTCTAAGTCGCTCGAGCTGGCGGCGAGCAGGCATAGTGTTCATGTCAGCAATGGGGACATACACTGGCTACTAATTTAAGTTTAACATAGTGGTTAATTAATTACTTGGTGCGCCTGGTCGCTTTTCGGCCGATTTATATGTCTATGTCGGAGCCTCATTGGAGCACCTTCCCTGACTGGAGCGGTCATAACATGCCAACCTGATAGACATTTTTTAGTCCTCTGATAATGTCGTATGTTTGTGACGCCATAACTGTATTTTGATTGTACTGTCTATAATTGTTGTTCTTTTGTGTTTGCTAATTCTGTGTGAATGCAATAAAGTTAAAACACTGCAGGTTTTAGGTCTATATTTCGGATATAATTAAATAAATAATTAAATTTGCGACAGTGCTTTCCTATGTCACACAATACTAGATCTTAAAGAACTAAAAAAACACGAGTTTTTACTCTTTTTTAGTGTATCCTAATACATAATGTTTATGGCAACGCCATTTTAAATTTCATAATGATATCCTATTTCTGTTTGATCTATATTTTATATTGTGCCATGTTTTCCCATTGTATATTGAAACAAAAACTACCTAAAATCTACGTAATGAAGCACGGTTGAATTCTATATGCTGTTAAATGTATCATCATACGACAGATGTGCCTTATAAATCTTTTGTTGATATTTTGAGAAGTTGTCCATGACAAATCTGTTTCTTTATCATACTCATCACCGTTTAAAGAGTAAATATTATTCGCGATAATTAACAAAATATGAGATACAAGATATGGCTGACACTGATAATTGGTCAATATGTTAGAAAAGTCAGAGAAGCTACAGTATAGAAATGGAAAAAAAGGCACAAAAAACAACAGACACACAAAAAGACAAATAAAAAAGAATGGTAATTTAACGGTTAATTTAATGAAACATTTATGAATTCTACTCATTTACCATTTTCCCAAAATATTTTTATAGAGTCTGTACCAGTGAAGAAGAGAATTTATTATTGAAGAAAGAAAAAGAGAATATACAATTGATCTTTTACGTATTTCGTAAAGTTGTTTAACTTAATGTTAATTTTTTTTTCAATTCCTTTATACCACTTCTTTTCCATCACATATATCCGAAAAGCAGAAAATCGAAAACATTGCAGGAATTTAAAAAGTTATGCCAATTTTTGGCAATCTATAGCTGAAACAAGCAACACGGTAAGTTTATGGACATAAAAATTTTATAGTCAATAGAATTTATCAAATTAATTAGGATATTCGGTTATGGTGTACAATTTCAAAGTTATAGGGAATATTTAGTTCGTCAGATGATGAGTAATATTTTGTCTATATATCAACATATCAATACTGAAATTATGAGGATATTTTATTAGGGAACACCTAATCCAAAAACATGCTTATAGGTCTACATGAGATGTTTTTCTTAAATTTCAAATATATCTTTTTGCTTGATATATGTATTAAGGACCATCATTACGTCATTCAAATGTCTTGTAAATTAAAGGTAAGTTATGCCTTGTTATAATGTAATATTACATAAATGATAAACTTGTTAATTAAAATTGAGGATGGATTCCAAATAAATAAATAAATAAATAAATAAATAAATAATTATACCAATTAATTAATAAATTAATTAATTAATAGATATAAGACATAAGATAATATTAATTAAATGGAAGAATTTTGAATTCTGTTTTTGGCAACACCCAACTACAAAATTGCTAATTTTTATGTCCGCTGCCCCTTAAAAGAGATTATACCTAAATAACTGGAAACAGTGTTGTTTATTATCAAATCACAAATGTCAAAACATGAATGATTTACGCAACATTGTAATTTTCTTTAAACTTTATATTGTTCTTTAAGGTTTTTTTTTTAAATATTAGAACGACGGTAGATTTTCTTTTATAATCTGGGGGCATGCTCGGTTTATCGTGAACAAAATACCTCGAAATTAATAAGGATTACAAACCCGAAATGCAATGGGAATTCTAAATTTAGTATTATTTGATTTTACTCAGATTTTTTTCGCATAGCTTCTACGTGGTGCAGGGGTAACGCGCTCGTTTAGTGTGTCAGAGGTCTTGGGTTCAAATCCCATTCAAGGCAACTATTTATTTAAGTTTCTTTGTTAAGGATGTAGCCACGATATGCAAGGATAAAGTGTGGCTGTCATAAAAATTAACATAAATGATTGTTTGATGCAACTCTAGTCATGCTAGATTCCGTATGTATCAAACTCTGGTGCCGTGCAAGAAGAATTATAGTACATAAAATAAACTTATACAGGCAAATAAATCAGATATACAGTGCAATTCCAGAAAAATACCACAAGCTTGCAGCCCCTTTGGAATATAAATGCGTTTTACTTAGATTTTAAATTGACCAAAGAACGCGGTGTTGATGAATGAAGAGGATTTTCAGGGACAGACGAGAATGGATAGATATTTTGACAGAGAAAGACATACGTGAGAGGTAAAGACGGAGAATATTGTGGATTCACGAGCTTATTAAGAATAACATAGAGCCAACAAAATGAGCATGAAACTGCAGCTTTAAGTTTACAGATCATGTCTAAAAGAAATAGACAAATACTAAGGCCAAATATAAAGAGTATATTTTCCTAAGGTGTTTATTCAGACCAGCTTTAAAATGCCGCATGGTTAACGCGTCGCCTAAGTAATATGACGATTGCTTGCCGCGGAGGTTCAAGCCACGTAAGGGGCTTTCGTTGTTTCCTTGAGCAAGAAACGTTTTACTCATTGTTTGGTACAGGTTTCAAGAACGGAATCTAGAGTGTTTCAATAAGCTGATAGTTTCCAACAAAATCGAACTAGAATAAATTCGTATAAACTAACAAAAATACCGTTAAAGCTTTTATTCCTGACACAGAACATTAAAAGTCCAGACTTGAAGCAGGAAATAGGTATATTTATTACCCTTCCAGATTTTGTCCGCTTTTTTGATTGGATATTGATCATCCGAAAGAAATGATATTACCGAGCCAGACGGGTAATATACACACTAAATTTCCCCGTTGGGTACCCAACGTTGTAAACAACATGCGCTGAGGTGATGCGCGTACAGTTCGATTTTACGCGGTGTAAATTCCGATTTACAAGCACTTTTTAACTGTCAAATGATGATTCGTTAGGTACGGGAAAAATACGTCATGTATTTATGTGACGTCATTTTGTGATGAAGAGGTACCCTAAAGGGAATCTTATTTCGACGTTTCATTTAAAACAGCAATGATTTTTTAAAACATCGTCTAAACTCGGCAGGGGAAGGGTAATAAAATTATTATTTTGGTTTTGGAGTGATATATGTTGATATATTACCTGCCAAGATAAAATATCACCCTCGCCTAACGGCTCGAGTGATATAAAATCTTAGCAGGTAATATATCCACATATATCACTCCAAAACAAAAATAACATATACTATATATACATGTATACATATATATCTCTTAGGACCAGATATCAATGTAGGCCCCCATTCCCGAACAAGTAACAGAGTAACAGCTTGCATCTAATAGGAAAATAAATATGAAAATGCTGGATAGGTTTTGCACAGTGAACCTAAACAGAAAAAAACATAAAGACAAACATGGCAAGTTGTCAGGTTCGAATATCCATAACATAGAAATAGCAGACATTTTTGCACACGTAAACAGTACAGTTTCTTTTGTCATACAAATTATATATATATACACACATTAATTGCCAAGTGATCAATTAATGTTCAAACAGTTAATGCATTTTTTCCACACGAATAAAAACATTCTTGGAAGATGAATCAATAACAACAGCAACAACAATAAAACACTCATGCACATGAAGCACAGAAACATGGTAAGTTAATCCTATCCACATCAATAGACCTGCGGCTGATAATGAAGTCGGTTTAAATTTGTAAATAAGTTTAATTCTGTAAATAGATAATTCTATGGAAAATATGAATGCCTGTTTTATATTTACAAACCAGTCTATTAAAATACGATGAATAATTGCAGGCTCTATCAGTTTTGTACTTGTAACATACAGGTAGGCGACCATGAGTTAACTATGCAATTAATTTGGTGGTGATTGACTTGACATGTAAGTTTTAATGTTTGTAATACTTAATATGACCAGCTATAAAATGAAGTGTTTTTAGATCAGACTGAAATTATTGCCTTCAATGGGTTAGCATCTAATGAATTTTATGAACGTTTACGTTTAACAAAAAGATGCATAACTTGCTGTTACGTAATTAACTTTTTTAATGCTTTTATAATACCATATTTTCTTTTAGCGTTTATATTTCACTACGCAAAAAAGTAAATGGGCAAATGTCTAACTGACGCGGTTGTAGTCGAAACAAGCATCACACTAAATAAACGGACATTCATTTTTTTTAAGTAAATTGGATTAACAAAAGGAATTAGCACATATGGTTGCATTAAGATATTTCAAGAAATGTGTTCATTCAAGAAAAAACGATCTGGCGACAGTATTGTATGCGATATATATATATAATACTTTATTGTTTTTAATGTTTGATATACCTGATATATAACTGGTTAAATGAGCTTATTTATTGTTAAATGAGCTTATTTATTAGGAAACAAACGACAGGGATCAGTTGCACGAAACCAAAGTGTCGATCAAAGCAAAGTCTGAAAATAATGTATCACTTTGAAATATCATGAGGTAAAATATTAAATTTTATAAGAAAACTGCTTAGAGCTCAGTTTTCAGAAGAAACATTGACTTTGAAAATGTAGAAAAGACAGATAAAACATGAGATTCCAATACATTTATGGCAGGATGTTGGATAATGGCCTTAACAAGTAAAGAATAAAAGACTCAAGTACAAATGTTGCTGCGATGCAGCAATTGTGAAACTCCACGCAAAAAAATGCGCTCTTTACAGATACCTTAGCAAATCATTCCTACGCAAAGGTCATGTTATATTCAGATAAAGTACTCTTTTACATTTTTCGGAATGTTTTGTTATCATTTTTTGCATCATTATACTAACAGTATACATGTACTGTCTATAATGTAGGGGTCAGATAATTAATCAAAATTCACTGATGCCTACCTGGTAAGGAAAGTAATTCCATTGAATACAAACAAGACTTACAAGACTTGTAAATGTTATGTGACATGACTGCAGTGCAACAGCAAGTGTTCTGTTTGTGTCACTACTGTAGTCAGTACCATAAGATGACAAAAATATCAAAGCATGTACATTTTCTTTGTACCTGTAATCCTACTCATTTTCTACAAATATCAACAATTAATCCTGGTAAAAAATATAAAAATCCATATGTGACCTCATGACCATAAACTACTTCTACAAGTTTGCTATTTTAAAAAGAAGCATGCGAGAGGTCTTTGAACAGCTGTTGAAGATTTATTTAATTGTTCGATTGAAAGTAAGAACTTCTGATTAGTCAAACAATAGCGACATATCGGTTATTTCCGCCACTCTCTCAGATCAGGAATAATCGGCGAGGTGTTCCGAAGTTTATCCTTTACCTCATGTAAACGTGTTTTATCGGCTTTTGGTCCCCCTTTGAGGCCTCAAACAGTGAAAAAATGCCCTATTTAGACCCAAAACACTGTTTTTTCAGTTGAGAAATGTTGATGAAAAAGGTGATCACTCTTTCGGCGCCGCCCGTTTCAAAAAGTACATCTAGGGGTTGCTAGAAGGGGGATGTGCCCCTTTCTGTTTCGGGGTTTTGAAGGGGCGGCATGTGATAGGCTAAAAATGGCCTTAGGTCAATCGTAATGTAACGTGTAACCAACGTTGAAAAGCCTTTTACTCTATCATAATCCATTGAGAAATTGCAACACTTTGAAATCAGTTTACGTAGATGAAAAAACAACAACAAAAAACAATGCAAAATAGTGATTTTAGACAATTATGAGACGTCCCCCACTGCCATGGTAACAGCAAATTTAAGAGTGAGCATGCTGTTATAAAGGCTATGGTCCAGTTAACATTTGGGTTGTGCCAAGTTTCATCAGTTTCATAGCAGTTTGAACTTGTAACGGGAGGCTTTTCAAATAACTGTTTAAACAGAAACCTATCTAAACACGTTTTCGCTGATAATGTCTTTCATTTAGAACTGTATGCTTGTATAGATTAAGTTCAAGTGAAAGCATGATAATTAAATCAATTTAAATAAAATTATGCATCATAATTATATACTAGCAAGATTCTTAAAGCAAATTAAACACTTAAACTACAACAACTCAACTTAAAGAACCCTAAAAAATCAGCTTATATACCCTTTTGTTTGCGTTATATGCAAAAGTAGACTGGCGTGCGACCCACTGGCGGAAACCACTCTGAACGATTCCTTGTGCGACCTGAATACTGCAAGTGCTAACATGCCTTAACAATGTTCAAAATGGTACGTATACAGCCTGTTGTGCAATACAAACAAACGTACAAAATAAATAAATATACATGTTCATAACATTTGTTCAACTTACAAATTCGCAGTAAATAATAATAATAATAATGATAATAATAATAATAATAATAATAATAATAAAAATAAATAATAAAAATTATAATAATAATAATAATAATGATATCATTATTCAAAATAATAATATTAAAAATGTACACAATACAAACATGAATTGTTGAAAAAGCTGTGGCTCCGAAGCATTTACTAGTAAATGCTTTGTTTTTAAATATTCCAGCCCCACTTTAAACCCAATCAACGATGAACTTGTTTTTTTATTTAAAATTGAAATCTGACCTTTTGATGACTTCTTCTGTAGTCATTCGTCGCTACAGAAGTCATTCAAAATGTCAGATTTCAATTTTGAATCAAAAACAGTGCAAAAAAGTGCAGAATAAAGTTGCAAAAAGTAAATATATACTGTATTTTTGTAATATTTATGGTATACAAGATTTGATTAACCATTCTTTAAGTAATAGAAAGAGCACCGAAACACGAGGCTATCTGATTTGTACGAGGGGGCGTAGCCCCCGAGTATTAATCAGATTGCCGAGTGTTTTGGTGTTCTTTCTCTTTTGTATCATAGTCAAACATAAAAGCACGTTCCCTGTTGTCACAATATGAAACCCCGGCAAAAATGAACCAATGAACGAACATCTGAATATGACATTTCTCTCGCTTTCCCTTTCTCTGCCGTCACAATATGTAAACCCCAGCAAAAATGAGCCAATCAATGGGCATGCTCTGGAGTGCGGGTAACTAATACCCGCACTCTAGTTAACGCACTGTGCATGTATATGTATACGATTTAACCCTGACACATTTTCAACAGAAAGGTCTCCAAACTATGATACAAACTTATTTACAGCAGAAAAATAACTCAAATTTGACAAAGCAATGAAGAATTTCATTCATAAAATCTGCTATTTTTTGGAGATGATGAAAGGCTATAAATAGTTCACTCGGTCTTAGAAAGCTGATTCAACTCGGCCTTCACTGGCTGATCATATCTTATAATAACTGAGATGTACCGATGACCTGGACTATTAATACAACGAAATGAGTAAAGAAATGTTGGCCAGATATAACATCTCCAAACAGTACTTCTTTTCAAATTGAACAGTATTGTAGCTATTATAAATGTTTACTGTCACTTTTTTTCGAACTCGCTGTTCACAAAACAATAAATAGATTTTCACAATAGATTCACAATGTTAAGGTCTTCTTTTTATTTATAGCTTTCAAATCCAGGGGCAGCAATACTGCTTTCCGGTTCTCATTCACTAATATGACATGATGCGAATCACCGAAGGGGAAACCAATATATGACATTACATTATAGAAATCGGAAGGAGTTTTTGAAACCGAATTTATTTTTAACTGAAAATCGAAGGATTAATTGTTAAAAACCGGGCCCATAGACAAAAAAAATATTAAACACAAATAGCTCCGCGCCTGTTGGCGCGGAGCATTAAACGAGATTCGCAGATTAGACGCTTATTTTGTTTGCAAAGGGTACAATATTTCTTACGCCTTCAACCAATACCATTTTCGTAAGCATAATTTGCTGGTAACAATTAGCAATACTATCCATTTCGGTTGATTTATTTTTTAGTTACTAAATTAAATAATAAAGCTTCTCAGACTTATAAAAATGTATAGTGAGCCAAAATAATAAGAACCAATCGTACATTTCTATCAAGATATTAAGAGTTATAGTAAATTCTAAATATTTCTTCTGTCTTTGATTAAGAATTATTCATTGCTGACGTGCTTTGAAAATTTTGAAGTTGCTGCGATAATACTTTCATTGAGAAAAAATGAGTAAAACAACATAGTGTCAATTTCCAAAATCACACTTTATTAAGACACAAACAAGAGACTGAAGATTTAATGAAATGTTTCAGTATCGCATGGGGCCACAATTTCGTGCAATGTACATTGTGATTCGGCGGCGCATGCTGTTGACGTGACGCTGTATAACCTGAGCAGATACTGAATGAAAGGAAGGACATGTACAGCAAGAACATCATTTATGTAAGTCTGAGCATTAATGTTTCGAATAATAACGATTAAGCGTGTCTTGTTAATTCCCATTTTCCCTCCCCACACTACGACTGAACCACCTCCGAAATGGTCCCGCTCAATAACGCACGCATCGACAAAACGCTCTCCCCGACGGCGATAAAGTCTTCCACGTCCGTCGTCATATGTAAGGTGAACCGATTTTCGAGAATTTGACCAAAGTATGGTCGGTTCGCACGAAAAAGCTTAACGTTCTGTCTCAAACGATTTCGGACATTCTGCGAATGAACCATACTGTCTCCCGGTTGCTGCTGCAGTAAGACACCTGTAACATATGTACTGAAAGACAATATAGCGACCAGCAGCAGCAGTGGTACGCTCCCTTTGCAGCTCACTGAATACACTCACGTTACTTCAGAAAGTGAGCGATAGTGGCACATTCGACCGATGCGCAGGAGAATACAGCAGTGGTCACACGTGGCCTTACATTTCGAGGACGATCGGCAACAATTCCTGCTACACGGATCGTCTGCGGAAACGCTCGATAGTCTTTCGAGTACGACCAGACTGATTGGATACACCGGTTGCTGACATGCCTGCATTTAGCATCCCAATAGCTTAGTTTCTTTCCTTATTATTTAGCCTTGGCATTTTCTTCGACTTGTTTCAACACATTCTTTAGTTATAATGGTTTGTGAAAACATCTGTGTAGTCCTATACTGACAACGGATATGGATATTTGCCGCATGAAGCGCTCGGGCAAAACCAAAACGACTTTAATGATTTTTTTTAAGGGAACGCATGTTTCACTGCATGAAAATATGTGCAGTCTAAACGAATTATGCCCAAGAAAGTCTCTTAGAAGGTTATTTTAATCATTGCACTCATGTCAATATCACACTATTTCCGAACATATACCCATTTCGGAATTCGTGCAGACTATGATAACTATCATAATGAACGTTATTTCGATGTTTTAATGTGTCACTGATCTGTATTTTTATAAAATAATGCACTGTGTGGAATGATTTTCTACAAACAATATGATGATAAGTTCAAGGCAACTATTAGAGATCAGTTCAGGTTTAATTTACGTTTATTTGTCTTTATTTCTGGAATGTTTATCTCTGTGTATGGTCAATTCTGATAACACGATTAAATGTACACAATAATTGTAAAAGTATTTGGTTGTGTTTTATATTACTAATTAACAGTCAATTGATATCAAATATTTAATTTGTATTGGTTGTCTTAAAATTATTTTGTCCTTTCTGTTTGAGCTATTCGGGTTTATTTTTTTATTTATTATTTTGTAAAGGTAATTTTTGATGTATTTAGCAATGATTTATTATTTTGTTTGTTTTCCTATATCATATTATTTTCTATATTCTATTTTAATTTACTTTTAAGTTTATTTTATAAATATATGGTGATGATATGTCTTGAAGTTTCATTTTTTTATTTTGATATTGTACACTTTCTCTGATAAATTATCAAATTTGTGATAATCAGTATTTTCCTATGTCACACAATACTAGATTTATGGAGAGGAAATATAAGGAACAACCGAAAAGAAGTTTCCACACACAAGCAAAACATTCATAAAAATCCTAACTTATATGTATAGGTTATACTTACTAATAAGGGTAGTAGACTTTCATACCATTCTTAATTAGTTGTATCTGACATATAGGTAAATAATGTAGGATTCATATCATAGAGGTTTTAAACTATATCGTACGAACATAAATACTGTAAAAAACAAAGCTTAGAGTTTTTCAGTAGAATTTTAATCAAAAAATTAGTGCGTTAATAACATTTTTTTTAAATTGATTTAATATAAAAAATTGTGATTTATGCTCAAAAAATCTTCATGGAGAAATCATTGTACATTTAATTTTTTTGTCAATTCCAATGTATCAATTATTTAGTTTTAAGCTTGGAAAACTGCTTATAGATGAGTGTGAAGATGTGTTACATATTTCAGACATCAACAACAAAAAACTTTTTTTGTAAAAGTAATTACAAAGAATTATGTTTATTAAAAAAAATCATAGAAAAGAGGAGGCTGACGACAAAATTATGCATTGATGATGAGATTTATGTTTGTCTATATAAACAAATCAATATTGAAATTATTAGACTATATTTTTTAGGAATGCCTAAACCAAAACATGCTTATAGGTCCACATATTTTTGTTTTATTTCAAATATATATTTTTGCTTGATATAAATGCAAGAAAAGGTGAAAAGATTATGAACCATTATTAATGATTAAAATGCCCTCGAGTATTAAAAAGCTATGTTATGCTGTGTGATAATGTAATATTTCATAACTGATTATTTTAATACTTGTAAGATAAAATTGAGGATGGATTTCTGACCGTAATAAACATATCGCGGAAACAATAAAAATGGCATTATTGTGCCTCAATAATGAAAAATAAATAAATAAACAAATAATGAACATAAATTAATAGATAGATGGCAATATATAATATAAATAAAAAGGAAGTATTTTGAATTGTGCTTTTGGCAACACTCAACTAAAAGAATTGCTCATTTTAGATCCCCTGTCCCATAGAGAGGATACCTGGATAGCTTAAAACAGTGTTGTCTATTTTCGAATCCATGAAAGTTTAAAGCGACATTTTTATTTCCTTCAACAATATTTTGTATTTTAAGAGATTTTTTGAATATTATAACAACAGTGTTTTTTCTTTTATATTCTAGAGACATGCTGCTTATTAGCCATAATGAATTATAATCTTCGCCTTAGCAAATAGAGGCTTGAATAAACAACAACAAAAAACCAATACGCAAAGATCTTTCCGCCCAATAAAAACCGTTTAAGTTAGAAACATTCATAAATATATTTTCTCCTGATATTGGGGAAACACATTCAGAGAAATAGTGGTCGGAACACATTGACAGCCATTCTTGCAAAAACATACACTTTCCAGGGGACTTATAAGTAAATAAGTAAGTCATGTTTATTTTTTTTAAGTCATTGGTGTAACTAAATAATTACATAATATGAATGTAATCTAATGAACTATTATATATACATGCATATTTTGCAAGACCGTTGTACATGTCAGCATGGCAGTGTCAGAGATGGTAAAATGTTAGTACCCTAAATCTCTCTTTACTAAAATTAATGTACGAACCAATCGTCTGCAAGATTAATATATAATATTAAGTTATGTATTTGCCAAAATGACTTCTAATTCACTTTTGTATATAAGTAGCAATATTTTATATAGTACCGTACATTTAAAATATATACATGTGTATTACATTTCTGAACAATGATTTTAATCCAACAAAAACTAAATAGATCACTTTAAGTCAGTCATTTTTAATGTAAAAGTCGCTGTTTCCCCGCTGTAACCACCACTCAAATAAGATAAAAAAAAAGCGAGAACGTCTTCTCGGGTATCTGGTTAAAAAATAGATATATAACATTTGACCACTGTTCTATTATTGCTGAGTAGCAACCAGTAAGTCCATAACCTAAAACTTGACAAAAACAAACTTTCACCTGTAAGTACAATATTTATGACATATTTACTTGCTGTCTTATAAAACTGAAAATTAGATATGAAAGATATATTTTTTAAATCATTGAAGTTAAAAGTTGGTATGCATGTGCATAAGATATTTACAGAACTTCAAACCTCAATTTTATTCACGAGTTACTTTCGGAAGATACATGTAATTTACTTGCTTATTCTGTGATAATTTTGTCCATTTCCTATTTCAATCAATTGTATCACTTGTGGTTTTAATTACCGAAGCAGGACCAGGGCAAATCCTGGCTGTATCGCCACAGATGATTTCAAACTTGATTATCGATAGACTGTTATACGTAAGCTTGTAAATCGCTTTTTATAACGCCTTTTGCTTATGATCATAACATTAAAATGCCAAATAATGACAATGTGGTATAGTTCCCAGGGTTAAGCGAACTAACATCAATGTACAAACTATTTCTCAAAAATCCTGGCTGTATCGCCACAGGCCTTTTGTCATTTTATCATAGTTATGATTAGATTTCGCCATGGACTCTGTGATTTTGTGTCTGACTAAATCTGAGGGCGAATAACGTCGTTTTGATATTGATTGCGTATGTCACTTAACAAAAACCAAGAGCACTTACAGTTTTGCGTTGTCAAACAACTCTAAACAAGCTCGCAGTTAAGAGAAATGTTCATTATCTCCAACAAGTCGTCAGTAATTGCAATACATGTACGGCATCTCTGAATTCTTTTGTTGAAAATATAAATGTATTACATCTTTTTAAAGTCAGAGACAACTTTCTGTGTGACTAATACAGTTTATCCGAAAAATCATAGTGATCGACGCCGTGCAGTAAATTCATAACCTAACGGCCGACGTGCCCTTTTTTCGTCTTCTATAGACTTCTATAGACTAGGGGGCGTGGGCGGTAACTTGCACTTAACAGTACCGTCCATGAACAGGCTCAATCAAACAGACCCTGCAGCATTTTCAATTTTGTCTTGTTGAACTTTCTTTAGGGATTCTTTATTTCTCTCTACTTTATCAGCGTTGTTTGTGTGTCTTGTGGAGGCTGTAAAAAGTCGCCCCATACATTCATTCAATCAGGGATGTCACATTTCCGATCCTTACAGATCGTTCATCTCGCCATTATTGTTGTGTTTGTGGTACTTTTAGTTTTTACTTTTCGGCATTTTCCAATATTCATACTTGAATAATGTTGAATCAGCCTTATAATATGTTAAATATTTATATGCTTTTTAAAATTGTCTTTTGACGTCATATCTGTGATATGAAGGGTTCATAACCTCTGATCCCCTTTCAAAATTCCATTTCATTTAGTTTCGCCCATTGTTTTCTCGTATAGGGCACACGCATTCTTTTACTTGGGGACCATACGCCACTTGTCATGGAATGACATGAAAGTGCCACATTGAAAGTTACATGATGACCGCCGTATGAACACATCTTCGGATGTTTCTAAATTCAAAATTTCACCATTACCACGATTAAATGTTGAATTCTGCTTAAGCCGGTGCTAGGAGGGCGTGCGCGGTAACTTGCACTAAACAGTACCGTCCATGAACAGACTCAATCAAACCGAGCCTGCAACATTTTTAATTTTGTCTTGTTGGGCTTTCTTTATGGATTCTTTATTTCTCTCTATTTTCTCTTATTCCATAAACTCTCATGCCATTTACACATATATGTATACTTTAATCTCCATTGGTAAAATTTCAGAATATTTTATCATTTTTACTGTCTCCATCAATAACATCACAAGTTAAAGACAAGATAAAACTTAATAGCACTTCTAAATTTCTCTTTACCTGCCCACGTAATTGTCTTGCAGTTATTTCTTGAAGCTGCTGGTTGAAGTTTATGCCGAAAATAAACGTGCGAAAACGTTTATCTTGTAGGAAATGACGTTATTATGATACAGTCCCATTATCTTGTTGCGTTGTGCTTGTAGTAATTTAGTCCTTTCTATTCGGCTATTTCCTTTTTGGGTGGTTCCAGTATTCCTCACTTGAATACTGTTGAATCACCCTAAAGGTACGTGGCCAATTTTTAAATTGTCTTTTGAGGTCTTATCTGTGATATGCAGGCTTCATAACCTCTGATCCCCTTCCAAAATTCCATTTTATTTAGTTCCGCTCATTGTTTTCTCGTTTAAGTCACGCGCATTTTTTTACTCGGGGACCATATGCCGCTTTTCATGGAATGACTCTTACGTGTCACATTGAAGGTTTCATGATAACTGCCATATATATGAACACATCTGCGGATGTTTCAAAAGTTTACCAGATCATGTTAAATGTTGAATTCTGCTTAAGCAGTTGCTATGGGGCGTGGACGGTAGTTTGCACTTGATAGTACCGTCCATGAACAGGCTCAATCAAACCGAGAAATATATATGTAATCGAACTTTGGTATTCCACAAAACCGTTCTTTTCGTATCGTTTGAGTAACTTACCCTGTAACGATAATATAACACTGACCACTTTCTTCACCATCCTTATTCCCTTACTGTAAGCAGCTAAAAACTAAATAAGCTGTTGTTTTGAAAATTCTGGCCGCAATTTTAAATGTTTAATGTGCTCAATCAATTCGGATAGTCTAATATAGGATAATAAAAAAACTTTACGTCAGCAAATAAAATTTGTAGTCGGCGGGATTAATGAAGTCTATTAAATCATATGTTGTCAAATATTCTTTCAGTGAAACTTTTTAACATTGTGAATCTAAAGTCAATGTGTGACCACATCTAATCATCAATGCAATAGCTTCATTTCTTATTCTTTCATGCAGAGATGTTACAACTTGCGTCAATATTAGCCAGTTTGTTTGTGGGGTATGGTTTAGTAATTGAAGACCCGTCTCTTATCACACGACTTCCAGACATCATTAGCTATCTCTGCCCTAGCAGTGACGTATGTTCAAGCAATCGTTCATCTGAAACGAAAGACTACGTTGAACTTGGACCAGAAACAGAATCTTGTTGTGCAGGTGATTATATAAACAGCGTGTTTACTGTTGTTACAGATATATACTTTATAACAAAAATGTTCATTAAAACTGTAAATCACCCCTGACTGGTAGTGAAAGTCTATCTGAGACTGTCATGCAAGAATAACAAGCAAACCACCGCCTGATGAAAGATGGATATCTTAACCATCATACTCCATCGAGTCGCTAATCTCAAACATAATATTGGGCCCAGAATCTTAAATAAAATGTACTGAATTTGTATATACAAAACTATATCAACACGTACTATATCCTCGTAAAATCAAGAAATACACAAATCATAATCAACACAATCATATGTAAGCAAATATGGTAGTACGCAAACAGCGCACAGTCTGTACGTTTTGACAGTGTCAAACAACGGGACAGAACAGTACACTTCGCTTATTAGATTTACTACTAATAATTTTATCTTTACATGAATTAAATTATGACAAAGTTCATGTCAAAGGAAGAATTAACATGTATCTAATAAATGAATATCATTCACTTACTGCAGGTAAATTTTGACAAAATTATTTACAAACTTAGCAAAGAAACAAACTTCACATCAGTATGGTATAAACAATTTGTCACATATATTTTTGCCGCTATACCATAGTACATATGTGCAAACTATGGTCAAAATTTTCAATGAGTCATTGTCATTATTGAAAATTTAATTCTATTTGTTTATGACTGTAACCTGTGACTCATCAACGGGAAAAATAAAAAAAAAACATCATACGCTACTTTTAGTAAAAAAATAATACATTTATATTTAGAATAATTTTATATAATTTATCAGTATCAATGCAAATGCATGAAAAAGTAGGTATGACAAAACTTCATTTACTGTATTTTAAAATTCTTTTTTTTTTCATTTTAAAGGGAGTTAGTTTTGTATTTTGGATGAAAGGACAAATGACATTTTCAAGTTAATGTTTCATGTGATCAATAACTTTCATGCAAAATTTCAGATTATTTGCTTCCTCCGTTTTTTAGGAAATATTATTCTAAGCATGAAAAAAATGCAACGCTTTTCACAAAGAATAGCACAAACATACGAGTTTCCATTTATTTCTGAGTATATTTAAATATCTGTATACTCTAATGCCCCACTTGTCTTGAAAAATTCCAAATGTCATGAATTTATGCCGTTGCAACGCTCTCTGGGATCAGTGAAGACAAAGATCACTCGGTATATCTGTTTGATAATGGTATGCACTGTCCGCAAATCATTCTCTAATTATATTTGTACTACATGCCTTGCAGTTGAAAGTGAAATTGTATTTGGTAATTTTCACACTGAAACTTGATATGATAATTTTCACTGTATCCGGACTATATTTGAATTGCAGATAAAAAATAATATTTCAAAAGTAAACTGAATTATCAACAGGAATAAATTCCATCGTATATTCATTTTGTTTCTTGAGGAGAAGAAAAAAAAATAACTAAATACATTACATACTGTTAAAAATGTTACAAAATTTGAGAAATTTTACAGAACTAAATTTAAACATTGGTACACTAACGTCATGGTGTGAAGACGTCATCAAGAAGAACGTATGCCGTTACGCGGAAAAACTAGTAAAATGACTTTAAATCACTAAAAATAAATGAAATAAATTGAATAATTATTTGTTTTCCATGTGAGATTGAAATATATTTCACTCGTAAGCACAAGCTATCATATTTTCACTCATGGCCACGCCACTCGTTAAAAGTCGATCAGATCATCAACGGTTAGATCTACTAGTCTGCGCTTTGAGCAGTGACGGAGGACGAAAGGCCTTACATCGTGCGATTTTTTCTATTCCACCAACGTCCTGTTAAACCATCCAGCTTGGCTTTGAACGTTTAACGTTTGTCGTTTACTTTAGGACTTTTGCTAATTATATCAAACATTACTCGCTTATGGTACATACTGTAAGTACTGATTTTCAGACGCCTTGATGACAACAACTTTGAATAAACGAATGTTGGAAGAACCGGCCGCAGAAACTTAATTACACAAAAAATGTATGCACAAATGACGTAAATCTTTAATATAACTTCTGTTTGGATTTAATCAAGATTCAATATCACATTTTTTTTCATTTTTTTTTTTAAACACGACGTATCCCCTACGCTGTTGCGTGACCATGATTATTCGAGTCGCATTGAAATGGTACTGTTAATCAATACATACTTAGTATTTGACTATTAAATATTTGCAAAATTAAACTTGATTAATGTGAAGAAGACATCATGTAAAAACAGAAGTCCGATATTTCCGGATAATCCCATCAGTTAGGTAAATAATTGAAGTAAATAATCTGTTTAACGAATTCTGTCGTTCCATTTCAGAATGTTCATGCTCAGCTGAATGTTCCAGAACAGATAATTGTTGTTTTCCGAATACGATGCCACCTAAAAATGTCACTACCGGAAAGGTAGAGGATTTTCAAAACGGTCGCTCTTGCCTGTATCCAGTGGTTCCACAACCGAAAACAGAACTATTCTCATACCAATCGTTCCTTATGGTTTCCTCAGTTCAGAATAATTCAAACAGCGGTCTTGACGGACTATCTAATGTATCATGTGGTGATATAAATGTTGCTCCATGGGGAAGTTTATATCCCGTTTATTCTGTAAAGTCAAGACAAATTTATAAGAATATAGAATGCGCTAGAGAAGCCGGTATAGATGTTGATTTCATACCATGGAATGCAGTTATTAACTGCAAAGACGTTAAAAGCACACCAGGTATTAGCTCGGCTGCAAGTGTATTAGACGCAGAATCAATTACTGAAAACTGTAATATTCATTTTACTTTTCCAGGTGATTATGATGTTTTAAAGCCGTTGAAGTGTTACATCAACCTCACTGACACTTGTCCTGAATCGCAAGATTTTCAAATACCTGAAGGGACAGATGTTTCCAAAGATGATGTAGTGACACTATGTACAAAGAGTGGTTTTCTGTCACCATACCGAGCACAAACCAAAGTGTATGCCAATGCGTTTTGCCATATTTGTAATGAGGCATTTTATCGGCATCGGGTTTGCAAAAAATATACTGAAGATGCAGAGATTAAAAGTGGAAGAGAAAAAGGTGTATTTACAGCGCTGATTGATTATAAGTTTATAATTGGAAAAGGAGATGCTAATAATCACAAAAAACATGTTTTACCTACTGTATGCTCAGTTATAGACGTAAGTTAGATTTATTAGAACGAATAAACTAAAAGTTACAAAACAAAACATATCTAAGACCTTGATAGATTTATTATCTGTAGATATTAATATTTTGCGAGAAGGTATAGACCTTTTTACAATACGATTTTCCATAGCAACGAATGCTTCATTTCGCGCAAAAACGCAATAACGATGTCTACAGTTTATCATACTTTAAGGCTTTAATAGATGTGATTTCATGTTATGTAACCCCCCCCCCCCCCAAAAAAAAAAAAAAAAAAAAAAAAATTTTTGGATGACTTTAGGCGATAAGTACTGAAAATGTGAATTTATTTTTGAACAGATCTACGAAATTGTGCGGGATTAATAATTCAATGGTCAAAAAGCATGTCGTTTGTTTATGGTATCATAGACGACTTTTCCATCAGTAATTTAAATAATTTAAATTGAAACAGCAGGTTGGTAAAGATAAAATTTTATTACATAATATTACACAATTTGTATTGTGCACTTCCTTTGAATAACTGGATTGGTCATGCGGCAAGTGTCAAACAGATTGGCACGTGAACGGTTGTTCATTCAACCGGGACGTTTAAATACCATGATGTAGTTAATCAGTTACGCTTATTAAAATGGTAATGTATGTAACTTTTAAATATACCGATCAATGTTTATGGATTTTGAGAAGAGAAAAATTAAGTGACGTGCATTATTAAAAATAACATGTATTACAAAAAAGCGGATAAAATGTGTGTTATATCTCTTTCAAACAACCCTCTTAACTTCTCAAGATTTTGAAAAAAAAATTTATTTAAAATCTATTTATGTGATTTAAATTTTTGTTTGCATCACAGACAAATGGGATAAAGGATATAATCAGGTACCGGTATATTCGGACACTAAAAATGCATTATCACCTGTTCTGATATTTTTTCAGAATGATAATTAATCTCATGTTATGTTATAAAATTTCTTTTGTTCTCATATGAACTATATTAACAGCAAATAAGTTGACTTTTCATTTACTAATAAATATATTTCCACATCTTCTTTAAAAAATGATCTCAGTGTCAGGTCCGTGATCGTTAATTCTTAAACAAGTATCTTTTCCATGCCTTTTTATGTCATTCTTCGCCACAAAGCTATAAAGTTATCTTTTCGATATTTGTTAAAAGCTATATTATATAATTTTTTACCGTTTACCTTCAACTAACTCGGAATTGTCTATAAACTTTTACTATATTTCTATGTAGGGCGATGCATTTTTTTTGCCCTACGCGGATTGCGCATGCGCGAGAAAATTCTAATTCCGGTCGATTTTTCATAGCAACGAACCGCGTCGTAAAAAGGTCTATACATGAATCATTTCTTTGGGACATAAGTGACTAATTATTCTGCTTAAAAGCGTTATTTTTATCACATTTTTAGAAACAAAGTAGACTGTTTATGATTTAATCTTTATTAGAGGTTATATTCATCATACGCGTTAAAAGAAACATGATATTAAAGTAAGTTACTTTGAATTTTTAAAAGAAAGTTTTAGGAAATTGCAACCGTAACTTCATTATTCTTTGAGATTTGGTCATCTGAAACGCTTTACAATGTACATTTTCTGTTGCAAGCATTTAAAAATATCATTTTCCGCCTTTAATTTTCTAGGTAAACAGTTGCCGTGAAATCCTATGTCCAACAGGACAGCTTAGAGACAGAACAAATAAATGTGTTTATCCAAATAAAATTTGGTACAATCAAAACTATGCTGTATTCATTAACCTTACATTTGGTACATTAATGAACGTATCGGAAGCATTTGGTATTAAATACAAAGTATCAATGTCAAGAAGTTTACCATCTCTAAAATCAGTGTGGTTGGAAAACTGGTCAGTTGATACTATATACGTTAGAGAGATGGATGAGTCCGAACTGTCAAATAATGTTATCATCATCATGCGTAGAAATATATCAAGTGTTCAACCAGACGTCATAATTGCAAACATTACGAAAATGATTGGACAAGCTTGGTCCATACGTGTACGCAATGTTACGCTAGTTCTAAAATCAGAAAACTTTTCAGTGGTGAGTAAGTCAATTGGTTACGGAAACTACAATTATATAAAAGGTGATAATTTCTACAACTTAACTGAGAATCTCGAATGGCCCGAATATGCAGCAGTGTATTCCAATCCCACTCCTAGTGGAAAAATACATACTATTTCTAGGTTATATACTTGCGATCAAGTTGAGCTTGAACCATCAGAATTTCTGCTGAACAGTAATAAGGATGCATTGTATATCTACACATTAAAACGCGTCTTGTTTGATAACCAATTTTCACTCATGCGAAGAAATACTTTTAGCGAACATCGCGCCAGAATTTGTAAAGAAGATTCTGGATTGTATGAAAGAAACACAAATGTGGGAGCAATTCTCAAAACCTTTGATCTTTGTTTTGTTGTAGTAAGTCTATTGTTAATATTCCATTTACACAGCCTTCTTTGAATATAAACTCTATATTCTGTATTTATATTTTAGAACATGGAAATAAAATAGTTACAGCAAAGAGGAACTTGATGTACAGATACAGGGAAACAAAATTGATATATTTGAATATAAAGGGCATTTCTATAAAAGTCAAGGCATCGCCCGGTAGAGCAATAAACTATGAATCGGGCGAACCAGGTTCGATTCCGGACGGTGCAGGTCACTTTCGATGTGATTGATCATGGAATCCTTTCTACTATTGTTGAGCCGTAATTTTTAGCAGTAATACTTTTTTACAAAACAATATATATAAGTTACCTTTTTTATTTTTGATTATTATAATGTTGTATTCTGTAGTATCTGAAGATTAACCTTTTTGTGTAAAGGTACCTTTGTTAAAGTACTGAAATGCAGAAATATGTAAATAATCAATTAGCCAGGCCGCTGACAGATTTATTGCAATTTACGCGTCTGCTATATATATATATATATATATATATATATATATATATATATATATATATATATATTATATATATATATATATATATATATATATATATATATATATATATATATATTAATTCACGTCACATATATGACAACACAGTGGTTATCATCAATTTTATTTAAAATAGATAAATATAGAATCCCTAAAGAAAGCCCAACACGGCAAAATTGAAAATGTTGCAGGCTCGGTTTGATTGAGCCTGTTCATGGACGGTACTGTAAAGTGCAAACTACCGTCCACGCCCCCTAGCACCGGCTTAAGCAGAATTCAACATTTAGACGTGAAATAGTAAAATTTTGAATTTAGAAACATCCGCGGATGTATTTATAAGGCGGTAAATATTTATTTGAAGTTTTCTTATCTGATTATCTGTTTGACTTAAATTAAGGAATTAACAGGCCGCAGACTTTTGACATCTAGCGTTATCATTAGTCTTGATCGAATCATTTTGATTGGTCAAATCAATAATTTCATAATTCATAGAAAGCATTTTCATTGGTTAATTGTTCAATTGTACAGTAATTTCGGTTGTCGTTAAATAAGGGTCCGTCCTCGGAGAGTAAGATGTGTTATGACTCTGAAGTGTAAACTTGTACTTTAATTAATTAAACGTTTTGTTAAGTTAATTGATCTTTTCGTTATTTTCAATTCCATTCTTTGAGTTCATTTTTCCGTCTTAGTGTTGATAACAATTTTTGCTACAAAATGCGGAAGTAATAGATGCTGGGCTAGCATAACCCCCCCCCCCCCCCCCCCTTGGTATTTTTGTACACCTATATAGTATTGAAGCTTAAGGTATGTGCCCGCTTGGACCAGTCCTTTGGTCTCTAGCTTCAGCAGATGGCTTACCAACAAAGACTGCTAAGGCAAAACTAATGCGTGATCTCGAAGGCGATTATACAATGAACAGAGGTCTGTAACAAAAACATAACATACATATACAATGTATGTATCTTCAAGCCTTTTCTTGTCTCCCTTCAACTCTTTCAGACGCACTGATAAAGATTTTGAGATTTTACCAAAGTTTGAGCGAGCAGACTTTGTGACAGAGACGTACAAAGCAGAATTTATCAAATCTGCAGAAAGGTCACGAAGAGGAATGAGTGATACATACCTGATAAAATGCAACAAAACCAAAGTTTTGGCAAACTGGAAAGGTTTTTTTTTGTAATAATAATAAAATTAAGAAACACTTGATAAGATTGATATTAGAGGAATTGTCTAAAGTTATCTTGTGCTTGTGAAGTTTGTTTGTTTGTTTGTTTGTTTCATTTTACGCCTTTTCCTAACAGTATTTCAGTCATATAGATGGTAGTTTCTTAACCATCATTCATGGAAAGTTACACCAGTACTAGATAACCTTTCTACTACCAAAGCATCTTCCGGGGATCAAACCCAGACATGTGTATTCCTCCAAAGTAAAGGTGGAAAAGTATATGTAATACCAGATCTACATACGTCTCAGGAGGAAGCCGATACCAGAATTATGCTACATATGCAACATGCGGCTAAAAATAATGACAAAGCAATAATTTTACTTTCTCCTGATAATAATGTTATGGTATTACTTCTAACGTAAGCACAGTCTATCAACAGTTTAATACTATTTGACACTGGTGTGGCTAATAATAGAAGACTGTTAAAAGTTAATAAAATCATTGATAGACTAGGAGAAGATCTTTGCAAAGCATTGATTGGGCTACTTAGGTTTCACTGGATGTGATACCACGAGCCCTTTTTAAGCTCACCTGTCACAAAGTGACAGGGTGAGCTTTTGTGGTCGCTTTTCGTCCGGCCGTAAACTTTTACTTTAAATGACATCTCCTCATAAACCACTGAGCCAATTTCATCCAAACTTCACAGGAATGTTCCTTTGGTGGTCACCTTTAAAAATTGTTCAAAGAATTTAATTCCATGCAGAACTCTGGTTGCCATGGCAACCGAAAGAAAAATCTTTAAATATCTTCTTTTAAAAAACCCAAAGAGCTAGAGCTTAGATATTTGGCATGTAACATCTTCTAGTGAGTGTCTACCAAGTTTGTTCAAATAAAAGCCCTGGGGTCAAAATTGGTCCAGCCCCAGGGGGTCATTGATTTCCCTATATGCATATAGTAAAAACTTAAAATATCTTCTTTTAAAGAACTCAAAGAGCTAGAGCTAAGATATTTAGCATGAAACATCTTCTAATGGATGTCTACCAAGTTTGTTCAAATAAAAGCCCTGAGGTCAAAATTGGCCCCGCCCCGGGGGTCATTGATTTTCCTTAAATGTGTAAAGCATAAACTTAAAAATCTTCTTTTAAAGAACCCAAAGAGCTAGAGCTAAGATATTTAGCATGAAACATCTTCTAATGAGTGTCTACCAAGTTTGTTCAAATAAAAGCCCTGGGGTGAAAATTAGCCCGGCCCCAGGGGGTCATTGATTTTCCCTATATGCATATAGTAAAAACTTAAAATATCTTCTTTTAAAGAACTCAAAGAGCTAGAGCTAAGATATTTAGCATGAAACATCTTTTAATGGATGTCTACCAAGTTTGTTCAAATAAAAGCCCTGGGGTCAAAATTGGTCCTGCCCCAGGGTTGTCATTGTTTTTAACTACCGGTATATGTGTTTTATAAGTAAAAACTTAAAAAAATCTTCTTTTAAAAAACCGAAAGAGCTAGAGCTTAGATATTTGGCATGTAACATCTTCTAGTGAGTGTCTACCAAGTTTGTTCAAATAAAAGCCCTGGGGTCAAAATTGGTCCCGCCCCAGGGGGTCATTGATTTTCCTTATATGCATATAGTAAAAACTTAAAATATCTTCTTTTAAAGAACTCAAAGAGCTAGAGCTAAGATATTTAGCATGAAACATCTTCTAACGGATGTCTACCAAGTTTGTTCAAATAAAAGCTCTGGGGTCAAAATTGGCCCCGCCCCGGGGGTCATTGATTTTCCTTAAATGTGTAAAGCAAAAACTTAAAAATCTTCTTTTAAAAAACCCAAAGAGCTAGAACTAAGATATTTAGCATGAAACATCTTCTAATGAGTGTCTACCAAGTTTGTTCAAATAAAAGCCCTGGGGTGAAAATTAGCCCGGCCCCAGGGGGTCATTGATATTCCCTATATGCATATAGTAAAAACTTAAAATATCTCCTTTTAAAGAACTCAAAGAGCTAGAGCTAAGATATTTAGCATGAAACATCTTCTAATGGATGTCTACCAAGTTTGTTCAAATAAAAGCCCTGGGGTCAAAATTGGCCCCGCCCCGGGGGTCATTGATTTTCCTTAAATGTGTAAAGCAAAAACTTAAAAATCTTCTTTGAAAAAACCCAAATAGCTAGAGTTTAGATATTAAGCATGAAACATTTTCTAGTGAGTGTCTACAAAGTTTGTTCAAATAAAAGCCCTGGGGTCAAAATTGGCCCTGCCCCAGGGGTGTCATTGTTTTTAACTACCGGTATATGTGTTTTATAAGTAAAACTTAAAAAAATCTTCTTTTAAAAAACCCAAAGAGCTAGAGCTTAGATATTTGGCATGTAACATCTTCTAGTGAGTGTCTACCAAGTTTGTTCAAATAAAAGCCCTGGGGTCAAAATTGGTCCCGCCCCAGGGGGTCATTGATTTTCCTTATATGCATATAGTAAAAACTTAAAATATCTTCTTTTAAAGAAATCAAAGAGCTAGAGCTAAGATATTTAGCATGAAACATCTTCTAATGGATGTCTACCAAGTTTGTTCAAATAAAAGCTCTGGGGTCAAAATTGGCCCCGCCCCGGGGGTCATTGATTTTCCTTAAATGTGTAAAGCAAAAACTTAAAAATCTTCTTTTAAAAAACCCAAAGAGCTAGAGCTTAGATATTTAGCATGAAACATATTCTAATGAGTGTCTACCAAGTTTGTTAAAAAAAAAGCCCTGGGGTCAAAATTGGCCCGGCCCCAGGGGGTCATTGATTTTCCCTTTATGCATATTGTAAAAACTTAAAATATCTTCTTTTAAAGAACTCAAAGAGCTAGAGCTAAGATATTTAGCATGAAACATCTTCTAATGGATGTCTACCAAGTTTGTTCAAATAAAAGCCCTGGGGTCAAAATTGGCCCCGCCCCGGGGGTCATTGATTTTCCTTAAATGTGTAAAGCAAAAACTTAAAAATCTTCTTTGAAAAAACCCAAATAACTAGAGTTAAGATATTAAGCATGAAACATCTTCTAGTGAGTGTCTACAAAGTTTGTTCAAATAAAAGCCCTGGGGTGAAAATTGGCCCTGCCCCAGGGGTGTCATTGTTTTTAACTACCGGTATATGTGTATTATAAGTAAAAACTTAAAAAAATCTTCTTTTAAAATACCCAAAGAGCTAGAGCTTAGATGTTTAGCATGAAACATCTTCTTATGGGTGTCTACGAAGTTTGTTCAAATAAAAGCCTTTGGTTAAAAATTGGCCCTGTCGGGGAGGGGGGGGGGGTGAAGGGGGGGAGCAGAGGTCATTGTTTTTCATTATATATGTGTAGTAAAAACTTAACATCATGAAACATCTTCTAATGGATGTCTTCCAAGTTTGTTCAAGTAAAAGCCCTGGGGTTTAAACTGGTCCCGCTCCAGGGGCCTATTTACAGGTGAGCGACCTCAGGGCCATCGTGGCCCTCTTTTTATGAGGAGGGGGGAATTATAACCAATTTTCAAGAGAATGGGCAAGAGTGTTGATATTCAAGAAGAAGATAACAAAATTCTACAACAGTTGGTTTGCATTTTATACAGGAAAGACAAATAAAATGTCATAAATAAGTTGCGCGTTGATATTTTCAGACAAAAGTTTAGACCAAGTGCAACATACTTACAATAACCTGCATGTATGTTATTGACTTGCGTTCAATACCACCATATCTTTTCACATTAAAGATGCATATTTTTAGATCAAATTACATGTACCAAGTATTTGGGTGGTGAAATGCCTTTTGTTAATACCCAACTATTCCAAGTCCTGATAGATATAGGTGGAGTACAAGTAAAACCGGAGGTCTCACATATACATTGTACCTTGACAGAGGGAAATATACTACCACCAGAATTAATTGAAATTATATTTAATAAAAATGCTAGTGAAGTGTTAAAAGATTATTAAAATGAAGAAGGTGATCTAGAGGAAATGAGATGGAAATTTATAATGATGTCATTTTCGAAGAAGATTTCGAGTAATAATTAATATGTGACTAAAAAGCTATATTGTAAAACATTGGAAAACGGGGTATGTGGGGTAATTTATATCATTTAATAGCATTATAGTTAAACCAAATTGAACAATAAAAAGTCTATTTAACTTCTATAATATTTATACAAACATTTTTTTATAATTCAGTGATGCTTTGCTTTTTTTCAAACAAACCCACAAAGTTTATATTAAAATGTTAATAAAATAACAGAAAAATGGCGGCCATTTTGAATTTGGCGGCCATTTTGAAAAGTAATAACATCAATTAATTATGAAGTAAATCATTTAGAGACCTTGTCTATGATCTTAAACAAAAACCGACCACATAACAATTCATTTGGTTAAAAAGTTAATGGTTATTTTAATTAGGCTGATCATTAAGAAATCTAGACAGGGGCAGATAATTCACATTGGCTTGTGTCTTAATTGTAAACGTTTCAGTCAGACAACAACTTGCAAATGTCTTCCTATATGTTTATCTTTAAAACTACATGGGTCCCATAAAATACCCAGAGGGGGTAACCTTTTCCATTTCTAGCTCATACTCTATAATGTTTTAGTCAACAAGTTTTTGGATATTTTGTAGTTAATCTGTGAAATTATGGTTAATACTTGTAGGTATGTCGAAATAATTGTTAGCTAAGTAAAATTTACATATGCAAATCAATTATAACTTACTGAAGAAGAAGTCTAAACTGTAAACATAGTGTTTCAATTATTTTATAAATAGAATGACTTTGATATCTGTATTTTGAAGATTAGAAATTTGATATAAATATTGTTGAAGATATATATTGGATATAATTATGCTGTTTTGTTTTTCTATCCATACATCAGTTTTAAACTCAGTATTTATTAATAATACTCACAAGAAACATATTATTTATGTACTTTATCATGTTTAAGAAAGCATTCCATAGCCATGCAAATATACCATCCGCTACGCTCTTGTAATTCATTCGTTCACAAATCAGGTGTTATTTGAATATTCTCGTACTTTTCGTGGGCTTTCATTGTGTAATAAGGACAGGTAATGTACTTGTTGAGTTGAGTCACAGAAAATGAAAACAGAACTTGTCGAATAGGCAAGGTAAGATCATTATTTTGATATATGAATACATAGCATATTAATAATATATACAAATATTGAGGAATAAAATGCAATTTAAAGTTTTCAAAATTCACACTTCATAAAGAATCAAGTTTGGTTTCCTCAAAACATACAATGTCATATTTATCAATAAATTAACAAAAATCAGGACAATTTTTTTACATAATAAACCGCATACATTCAAATTAAGTATTTTCAAATAGCATATATTGTTATTGTGTAATGACTTTTCATCCAAAACGTTCTTATCACAACTACAAAAATCATTTTGTAATACACATTCACAATAAGTATCGGTAACCGAAGTGTCAATTTGCACGGTTAAACCTCCCGACCTGTCCTAGATTTTGCCACTGGTGGTCACGTGACTGACTGTCGCGCCGGTTAATTGAGGCCCTGGGAAACTAATCATGTTTATAGGTACACTTTCACTGGTATTTTTTTAAATGGAATTTTCGGCGATAAAACTCAAGTTTGGTTCATTATCGCAAACACGTTTTAATTCCGTGTCTTCTAATGGCGAGTTTGCTTTGTGTTTATTCTGCTGCTCGTGTTGACGCAGAGGATCAAAACGATTGCTGGTAGGAGTCACAAAATTTAAATTTTGCTTGGCAGACGTATACGATCTAGAATTTTGAGCACGATAAACCTTTCTATCGTTTATTGGATTCGATTTTGGGGAACCATTTCTGGAGGATATGGTATCTAAATTTGTATTCCTAGCCTGCAAACGGGGGTTCGAGCAGGATGATTGAGTGATGCTGGCTTCTTTTGGTTTAGGGGGTCGTGTATCAAACAATGCCTCGGTATCAGGATCGTATGTGAGTCCGTTAACATTCAGCGTGTCATTCTTAAAATGCACTGTATATTGATCTCTTTTGCCCTTGTATTTACGTAGCACAAGAAAAATCTTGCGTCGCCTAAAAAAATTGTACATCTTGTGGGAAGTGCTCATTTATAAAGTATTTGCTTTTCCTGGCATTTAATTTCACCCTAGCTTCACGTATTAGCTCCCTTTGTTCAAAAGTTTCAAAAGTCACTAAAATTGGACGTGTTCTGTGGTTTTTGACTATCTTGCCGTGACCCCTTACCGGACCTAGCCGTTGCGCTGTTTTGATTGCAATATGATCCGCTACAATGTCTCTTTTGAGATTTAGGTCATTGTCACGCTCTATATTATTGTATATGAAACTGTGCACAGTTGACAGACAATTCTCATTCGGTTCATCTTGTGTTGGGACATATTCCTGTATACCTTGAATTACTAGATTGTTTTTTAACTCATTACAGCGGAATTCATTTAACTGACTCCGGAGAGCAATGGACATAGTTTTAAATGCATAATTATTGACTGTCAGAACCTCGACATCAGAACTCAAATTTTTGTTTGTGTTCTCTGTATCTCGCATAAATTTAGAAAATGCCTGCTTGTGATTATGTAAATCAATATGCGTATCACTCATGGATTGACAGGATGTTTCAACTTCCGTAAGTCTTTTTTTGATGTCTTTGTTTTCAATTTGTAAGCTTGTAAGCTGGTTTTTGACTTGAGCGACACTGCTTTCAATGGAGCTCAATTTTTGCATGCTAGTATTTGAGGCTTGTTAGAAGATATGGCAAATAGTCTGTTGTCCATTTTACGTATCATGTCTATCAATAAAGACGTGTTGGGATCATGCGGCAAAAAACCAGGGGGGTAAGGTTGGAATAATGGACGAATACCTTGTGGAGAGTGTGTCACACTTTATTTGGTCTGCTGAGAGTTTTGAGGTATTGGTGTTCGTTGTTGGTTTAGTTGTTGATTACATGTGTCTGCCCCATCATTGATCAAATTTATACGTTCACACTGTCCGCCATATTGTTTAGCAGTACAGTTCTTTCATTGATCCATATAGGGAAAAAAACTCTACTGCTATAT
This sequence comes from Ruditapes philippinarum, assembly GCF_026571515.1. Lineage (NCBI taxonomy): Eukaryota > Metazoa > Mollusca > Bivalvia > Venerida > Veneridae > Ruditapes > Ruditapes philippinarum. The sequence continues at coordinate 82,703 of NW_026861270.1, forward strand.
AGATGTTGAGGTTTTTTTTCGCACCTTGTATAATATATCAATGCAGTTTTTTTCACAGAGGCTCCAATGGGGTTCACGAACAAACTCAAACTCAACTCGACTCAACTCAAATATTTTATTTAAGTCTCATCTATCTGCATCTTTACATATATTTAAGAAATAAAACACAAAAGTTTTACACAACACAAAGCCACGCCTACATAAGGAGTTATAAGAGACTGTAAAACTATTTTAAATAATCTCTAAAATATCAACTTTTTAAGAATAAAAAGTCAATATTTAGACAAAATCTAACATGAATTATATGGCCAAAGAGGTCAAATTTGTGCCTATTTGTCTATTTATTACAGTACTATGACAATAATTGTCTGGGCTTACCCTGTGTATTAATACTTTTTAATTCATAAAATCGTTTAGCTAATAGCCTTAAAAGTTAAATATAAAATTCATTATAATAAAATTCCTTTATTACAATACATTGAAGGAGTCTGTACACATGAAAATTCCAGGCTGCTTTTTAAATTGGCAAGATCAATATTATACCACATAGGCATTAAATCCATACAATTTCATCCCTGTTTTCTATATCAATAGCAATATTCCTATTTTAACCTATTAATAAAAATATCTTGATAAAAGAACTTTAAAAGCACCATACTCATACTTGTTGTACTTATATACATGTATTTACAACAATTTGTATTGTTAAAAACATGTAAAAAACATATAAAATTAAGTAAAAATTCAACTAATGACTAAATTAGTTAAAGTAAAAAAATTATCTCCTATACAGCCTTAAACGTCTAAGTTGGAGTATTTGGTAGCAGGCTTTGGCAGAATATTTAACAATTTCAAAATTGTTTAGTAAATAACATAAATTTTCCATGTCAGACAGAGTATCAACTACATTATTAATTTGACGTATTTTCACCAACAAATCTTCTCTGATATTATTATATACTGGGCAGTGTAACATTACATGAATCTCATCCTCAACATTTGTGGTACAATTGAAACATGTTCTATTATTTACATGTAAATTCTCATAACGGTCTGTCTCTAACCGGATAGGCGCAACACCACAACGAAATTTTGTCAAAGAACTTCTATGATGGAAAGGTAAATTGTACTTGAGGTATTTTTCAACAACCGGAGTATCTTTAAACAAACTATATGTTCCATGTTTATAACCACCAGTATTTCTATTGGTATCATTCCTATTTAGTGACTGTTTCCACTTATCTAATTCAACTGACCGTAACTTGTTCTCGAACATTTCAACCATTCTCTTAGCACTGAAAACATGTACATCATTCATATTTATCTCAATACTTCTAAATAAAATGTTGGTTCTTATATCTGGAAGAAGCACTTCGTCTTGCCAAATCAAAGATCTTTACTATCCATTTTTGACAGTCTGCAGAACATTCCCAGTAGCAAAAAATAATGGATCAATAAAATAAAATAAATGAAAAATATAAACAAAGATAATTAATGAAATGAAATTTGCTCTCATTTAATCAAAAGGAACATCCGCTGAATGAATTATTTCCACTGAAAAAAGCCATTTTATCTTGAATCAATATTGGTAACAGTTTACAATCCGCCTCTAACATTGGATGTCTTTTGTATATCTTTTTTATTGCAATAGCGAAATCAACTTGAAAAAAACTGCCTTTTCATTAATAACTGTAATGTAGCTAACGATTTATTTATTTATTTATTTTTAGTACAAGAAATAAAACATTATGACATTGCGAAAAAACAGTTATAGTGTATGAAACTCTTTAGTTACGAGGATATAACACTGGCTGGGCGACATTTCGGGATGTTTCTGCAAAAAATTGTCTCGGCATAACGCTCTCGCCAATTTGTAGCAGAAACAGCCCTTGATGTCGCCCCAGCCAGTGTTATATCCTCGTAACTAACTTGTTTCATGTACTGTAACTATTACGTAAATGAACATTTTCAAAAAGTGTCTCTTCATTGCATAGTGAATGAGCAGTGGGCGATTGAAACAAACACAAATATTGAACTTTTGACGTGTGTCAATTGTAAAAGTTGATTAACCGGTGTCGCGTTATAATCACACGGGCGTAATTTTACCACGGTTTACACATGTTTTTTTTAAAAAGTGCCTGTAACTTCAGCATGGAACAATTATTTCGGTGCCTGTATTTGAATATTCTGACAGTATCTATTTTCTCCAGAATATATGCGTGAAATTGAGCGAAATCGCCAAATTTTGCATCTTTCGTAGGGCATTTTGAAAAAACTGCAAGGTTCTAAAAGTATTTAATTCATGAAAATAAATGCTTTTAAAACTTGTCAGGGGTGTTAAACTTTGTTTCTTGTCCATTGTTTTACTTCTAAATTGGCTAGAACTAATCTTAAGCTGTAGTTGAAAATGGCCAATTTCCCCGAAAACTAGGTCAAATTACCCGAACATTTTGCCCGAAAGGGTACTATAAATTTAAAACTTGTCATTCATTACCATATACATTTATTCTAAAGAATAAAGGTCTAATAACTTTTCATATATTTCAATATTCACAATTCAACGATTGTTTTTGATCAACAAACGCCATAAATATAAATAACACGATTAAACGCGTCTTGTATCCGTCGGCCGTTTTTCAAAATGGCGAACACATTCTGTTAAAATGTGATCTATATACTTTCTTTTAACTGATTAAGTACGTATGCGTCATAATATTGCATTAACTTTGATATCAAAATGTTACAAAACGTTTTCTCAACTCAACAAATCATTTAGACAAAAATGACAATTCAAATTTACAATAGAACATGACATACTCCCCTGCTATATTGAAATTCATCCTCGAATTTCACAGAGTTACAGAGAAATGTAAATTAAACTCTGAGCAATATTCAGTCACGGTCCCCTGTTGGGCGCCAAGTGTCACAGCGTGAGAAAAATGTGCAGCCTGACCGGAACACGAACCCGGGACCCTCGGAATACCGTACCGCAGCTCTTAATCAACTTAGATATCCGGCCGCTTACACATCTTTTTCATAAATGGTGAACAGTTCTGAACCGTAACATACTCCCCTGCTATATTTAAATTCATCCTCGAATTTACTGAGTTACAGAGAAATGTAAATTAAACTCTGAGCTATATTCAGTCACGGTCCCCCGTTGGGCGCCAAGTGTCACAGGGTGCAGCTCACCGAAACTCGAACCCGGGACCCCCGGAATACTGTACCGCATCACTACCACCTGAGTTATCAAGCCGCTTACACATCATCTCGCCTAAATCATTAGTGAACAGTTCTGAACCGTGGCAATAATAAATCATTTTGTTGTCCCCATATTTAGCGAACAATCGCCTGAAAATTTGGCGTTTAATCATACTGTCACCTGTGCGTGACCCATCGATGGCTCTCTATTTTTTTCATTATTTTGTTTTGTTGCAGTTAAGGGGGTGAAGAAAGTGAAGTAAAGAAAGCAACAAAACAAAATAAAATATTGTGCAGCCTGATCGGGACCCTCGAATATCATACCAAGGCTCTACCGAATGAGCTATCCGGCCTCTTATATATTTTCTCCCATAAAAGCTATTTAGATACTTTCCTGCTATATTGAAATTCATCCTCAAATTTCTCAGGTTACAAAGCAATCTGAATTTAACTCTGAGCTATATTCAGTCACAGCTTCAAATTGGGCACCAAATGTCACAGGGTGAGAAGAATGTTCAGCCCGTCCGGGACTCATACCTAGAACCCTTGGAATACCGTATCACAGCTCTTACCGACTGAGCTATCCAGGGGCTTACACGTTTTCTCCCCTAAACGTGACACAACAAATATAATATTACATGAAAGACTTGCCTTTTTTGTAAACAAATTAAATACACAATAAAAGGTATAGGGAGAATGTCTTGTTTATTATAGTGTCACCACTACTGTACTTTAAGGCCAGCCATTTCTGACTTATGAGACACCTTTTGCTTGCATACCAAGTACCTCCAAACTCCTTCCACTATGCCACGCGCAATGCGGATAGAAATTGGTAACCATTCATTTTAACTACATAGCAGCTCAAGAAGCGGCTATTTAGGAACGAGTCCCACCTTTTGCTTGCTAACATGTACCTCCCAACTCCTCACACTATGCCACGCGCAATGCGGATAGAAATTGGTAACCATTCATTTTAACTACATAGCAGCTCAAGAAGTGGCTATTTAGGAACGAGTCCCACCTTTTGCTTGCATACCATGTACCTCCCAACTCCTACCACTATGCCACGCGCAATGCGGATAGAAATTGGTAACCATTCATTTTAACTACATAGCAGCTCAAGAAGCGGCTATTTAGGAACGAGTCCCACCTGTTGCTTGCATACCAGCACGGATTTATATTACATCCGTGATCCGTGATACCAGGTACCTCCCAACTCCTACCACTATACCTGGCGCAATGTGGATAGAAATTGGTAACCATTCATTTTAACTACCTAGCAGCTCAAGAAGCGGCTATTTAGGAACGAGTCCCACGGTAAACATTCATACTTCAATTACTAGTACCTTCCCTGGGGGGGGGGGGCTTGAACCTTCAACCTCACAATCTGAAGGCAGACACCTTAACCACTAGGCCAGCGGTACCAAATTTATGTACACACTGAAATTTGTTTGTTTGTTTGTTTGTTTTGGGTTTTACGTCACATCGACATGCACAGTATAGGTCATATCACGACGTTCCAGATTTACTGGTGGAGGAAGACCTCAGGTGCCCTTCCGCGCATTATTTCAGGCACGAACGGGCACCTGAGTAGAACCACCGACGTTCCGGTAGTTAGCTGGATAGCTTCCTCACATGAAAGAATCCAAAGTCCCTGTCTGGATTCGAACCCACAGCGGTGAGGGGCAAGTGATTTGAAGTCGACGACCTTAACCACTCGGCCACGCTCCCTGAAATATGTATTTTACCCATTGTTGAAATTTTACAAACCCCTCTGGTGAAAATCCTGCAGGATCCACATCATTCTGTAAATAAATTTAATTTTTAATTTCTATAATTCTACAGTTGTTTTCTATATATACATGAACATACGGTTTTTTTCATTGTCACTCCACCAATATCACTCATACAAGTTAAGGTAGACCATGGGTAATGCATTACCGCCACTTTGAAGAGTATTCAAATAGGCTGGAATCGCTTGCCAATTACATTGAAATTGAGGGGCATGGATTCAAACCCTAGAAGGGGCAACTTTTTTTCTTTCTTTTTTCTTTTTAACATTATTTATGAATCTCTCTGATCCCTTATGGAAGAAAAAAGGGTGTGATTTAAATTATATAACTATTGTAGGTATTTATTTGCTAAAAAATGCCAAAATTTATAGCAAATATGATACAAGATATTTTCAAAGTTTAATAAAATAAAAACTATACGGAAAAAATATTTCATATTTCGCAGGATCAATCAATATACCTTTAAAAAATTTAGGCAAACTTTAAAAACAGCCCGTCATTATGGTAAATTTAAGGGATATTTTGAATAAGGCATTTTAGATAGGGAAATGGTAAAATAAGTGTTTAAAGTGACATTTTTATACATATAAGAACATTTTATTTAGAAACAAACATTTTGCTTGTGCAATTTGTTACCTGAATGCTATTATTTGTTTCTTAACAATGAGCAATAGAAAAACATTTTTATAATGATGATATTACAGATTATTTAGAGTTCTCTCATTTCTGAAAGTAAACCCTTCTAATGGCAAAGTTTTAATTCAGAAATATATCCATAACTCATAAACCACATGGTAAATTTCATTTAAATTTTGCATACAGGTGACCTTGAAGACATATAACTGTCCTATGTTGTCAATTTTACAGTTCCTTATGGTGCCCATTACCCATGGACTACCTTAATCAATTTGTATAATTACATGCAACAAGATTAAAAATGTTTAATGTATATAAAAACTAATTTAAGTCCAGTTTGATTAAATATATTATATTTAGGATTATCACAAGATTCGTAAGTCCTACCAATTGGTCATTTTGTAACACAGTGAGAAAAATGTGCAGCCTGAACAGGACTCAAACCCGGGACACTCAGAATACCTTACTACAGCTCTACCGTCTGAGCTATTAAGCTGCTTACACATGAACCCCTTTAAATAGTGTAAACAGTTCTGAACCATTATAATTACTTCTTTGTGCACCACCTCGAATATTTTCAAAGTCCATTGGCATATGGCTTTGAAACTTTTCACGATTGTTCACCATTATGTCCCCAATCTGTAAACAGGAGGGCGTAACAGTATCAATCATTTCGACAGAGTTATGCTCTTTTTTGGACTTAGAAATTATGTTAAAGATTGCGTACCAGCTAAAATATTGTCAAAGTCATTTGACATATGGCTTTGAAACATTGCACACTTGTTTACCATCATCACGGATTTATAAATCCGTGCCATCATGCACCTAACCTATAGACAGGAGAAGGTAACACTATCAACCATTTTGACAGAACCATGCCCCTTTTTGGACTTAGAGTATTTATTTTAAAGTTTGCGTACCACCTCATATATTATTATATTCCATTGGCATTATACTTTGTAACAAGTTAAAAGTGTAAACCCTTCTTTGTGAGCATGATAAGACTCTCTTTAAGGCCTATAAGTTTAACATGGTTTTAAAAAATACCCTTTTGTGAACTTAGAAAATTTTACATTATCAAGGCTCTTTTACTATCAAGCACAAATAATAGTCGAGCGTGCTGTCATACCGACAGCTCTTGTTTTCCAGAAAGACGAGGTGTGTTGTTTTGGGTCTTGGACCAGAGTTGAGTTTGCGCTTCAGCTGAATGATTGCAACATTTCACATTTTAACAGAAATCTAGGTTAACATATCTGAGATATTTTCAGAATAATGTAAAGATTAACCATTTAATTGGTCCCTTGTCTGTAGACAGAATCTTTATTGATAAGATGAAAAGTACCTGTCGATTAATCGACTGTCAAGAGTAATGAGTTTTCAAGCGTATTGTTTGATAATTGTCCGTCTAGTGAAAAGTAATACTTGAACGCAATGTTCAAATAACGCGTTATAATAGAAATTGATATGACTGAATGATTATGCAAACATGTATGATCATGATGGCAGATTCAGTTTAAACCTGTCAGGACTGGTTTTCCTGTGGAAATCCCTGTCCTGTCTCCAAGAGTACATTGCATCTTCTGCTATTAATCGATAAGGGACTAAAAACTTTAATTGTCACCCGCTATCAATAACTCATTGTAGTACGAGTTACGCAAGAGCGCTTCAAAAACACGACTCATTTTCTTCCCCACCCAAGAGTAAGGATTTGTATTTAATATACAGGAAAACCTAAAGGTCAAGGTCGTCTATACGAGCCCACCTGACGATTTCTATCCCATCCAAGAGTACGGATTTGTATTGAATGTATAGGAAAACTTTGAGGTCAACGTCGTCTATACGAGTCCACCTAACTACTCCAAAGGACAAGAAAAATATACACCGAAGTGGAGTTAGGGGCAATTTTTTCTGAACAATTGCTATGCACTTATTTTGTCATTGGGAATTGACCCTTACCTTGACCCTTACCCTGCTTGAAATGATAAGCCTTTCTCATCAGCATAGAGCCAGGCCAGCCTACACATTCATGCGATATGACAAGTATCTGTCCAACTTTTATCAAACTAAAATTTGAAGCTGGACATAAAAATGAGAACAAATATCAACAAGGTAAGACGACGTTCACAGAAGGCAACTCCCGACATGACTCAGCCATACCAGTCAATTTAGGAATTAAGCATCTAACCGTTAAGAACAAAAGTAATTAAACACTAAAACAATAACGTATTTGTATTTGTCTTTTTTCTATGATACACAAAATGTTTTCATAAACTATCATCTTTATAAGGTACAGAAAGACCTGTCAGCCACAGTAAGTGACCGGTCATTACATTTTTGTTTTGACATCTCACATCTGAAAATAAGATAAAAGTATACGTATTTTATTCAATAGTGACATTGTTCGACACATCTATCAAGTCTAATGTCCAAATTATTTACAGTTTACTATTAGAGAAGAAAACATTTGTCTTTTTATACCTTAATAATTACGATGACCTATAAAGCACGTATTATACTCAGGGGTACTCGGGTAAATTAATGACAAAATATTTTTAATGATCTTCTGTACTCAAATCACGTTAAAATAACATTTTTTGAAGTCCCGGAATGAATTTCTTTGTAAATTCTATATATTTTGCGTTTGAAGCGAAAATATATCTATACAAGTTGAACAAAATTTAGATGCCGACATAATCACCGAGTAGTTTTAAAACAAGTTATGTGACTTGAACAAACCCTGAAAGCTAAAATAAAAGACATAGATATTGCATGATTGAAACAAGTCTAAGTCAATTATTTCACATGTTTTTAAACGTTTCTAGAGTTCACTGTGATAACAATTATGACCCGCATGGATCAAGTTAGGAAACCACCATTTTATTCTTTATAAGAAGAAAAGTTTTGTTCCTGTGACTGCTTAGTGCATTCATTGTGAGGACATTTACAGTATAATGAATGAAAAATTCGAAACGAAGAAATGAAATTTTTGCCTGTGTCTCGCTGTAATGTCTTTGTTGTTAAACATCAAAATAACAATTAGTCGATTTAATGTCTTTGTGAAGATATGTTCTAGTAAGTGTTGTTTGTATTTCTACGCTATTGAAACGAAATATTGGTCAAACTGTTTTAAACTGTCGGAATTTACATGTAATTTGAGGTAATTTGGCTTGCACTAAGAAATCGAACAATTTATTAAAATCTACCTCGCTGTTGTTCATCAGAATAACAAATTTGCATTTTATTAATGGTTAATTGGATAAAATCTTACTTTAGACCCATATTATCTATGAGAGAACAAGTACTATTATATGCTATCTATACTCCCATTATGACAATATTTGGTCGTCATTATTTCTTCACTTTGTGAGTTTAGCAAGAATCAATAAGCGTTTAAAAGAAAAATAACTAAACCTCGTAAAAATTAGACACAATTAATTTTAGTCTAGACAGTGCCCTTATTTAATTCATCTCTAGTTTTATTGAACAAATTGAAAAGTGTATTTATTGCATCCGTGTAGTTTTTGTGTGAAACATTTAAAAGTTGCTTTTGCATATTCTCCTGGGCGGAAGGATTTAAGATGTAGTTCTCGCCTGTAGACAGGAGTTTTAAAAGTTTGCAATTTAGAAAGTGTCACAAGAAAATGAAGTTGTCTTATTGCATGTCCTCACGTTTTTTGGCCTTACTTTACGTGTATAGTGTTGATGATATAAGTTGAAGGCAGAATACGAGTATTATTCATCAAGGAAAGCGGAATCCAAAATTAAGTCACACATTTGACTGATATATATAAAAGAGCGTAAGTAGGTCTAGTAAATAATAAAGAATATAAAATAGGGAATACCACGAATTATGTGTCAAAGTTTAACCTACTATTGGGGTAAATTGCAATCAGAACACAATAACATTATACTAAAGATTCGCGGAAAGGGTCATAACGTTGTGGTTCGGTAAATTGTTTATCTTCTTATATGAAATTGAAATGTGTCGGAAACGAATATGATCAAGCAATATGAGCAACATTTGAGCCGCGTCACGACAAAACCAACATAATGGGTTTGCCACCAGCATGGATCCAGACCAGCCTGCGCATCCGCGCAGTCTGATTAGGATCCATGCTGTTTATCCATGCTGTTCGCTATCAATTTCTCTACTTGTTATAGGGTTTGTAAGCGTAAAAGCATGGATCCTGATCAGACCATGCGGATGCGCAGGCTGGTCTGGATCCATGCTGGTGGCAAACCCATTATGTTTGTTTTGTCGTGACGCGGCTCAATTATTTTTATCTTGGCAAAACACTTAAATTGAATGTATAACCGCGAATGTAAACAGAATCACGTAGAGGATTAGATATGCAATTCAAAATTTCTATGCGAATATGGAAATTGTTTTCAATGAAAACTAAAACTTACTGATTTGGATATAATTTCCCATCGGATCCGCAGATAAGTTTGAAATCAAATCCACAATTGATGGTATCAATATTTCGACAGAACACATTTTGTACAATATTGGCGATTGAGTCCGTCGAGGTTGTCGCCATCACCGTGGACGTCATACCGGCAATGGTTGTCGTGGGAGCTACTGTTGATGGTGCTAGTGTTGTTCTTGTGCAGTCACCATAGTGAGCAATACTTAATGGCGTAGGTGCATGGCGAAACTCGCATGTAGCATGGGTAAATTTACAGCTAAAATGATAGGACACATACACGTGAAGCAAGCAAGTTTTAGAAGTATAGAATTACGAAATTACTTTAAAAAGAGGCTTGGCCAGGCAAATCTGGTTTTACATGCATCAGTTTTTCTGAGTTTTGTAAACATGAAAACAAATGAGCCGCTTCACGACAAACCAACATAATGAAATTGCGAGCAGCATGGATCCAGACCAGCCTGCGCATCCATGCTGGTCGCTATCAGTTTCTTTACTTGTTATAGGGTCTGTAAGCGAAAAGCATGGATCCTGATCAGACTGCGCGGATGTGCAGATTAGTCTGGATCCATGCTGGTCGCATACCCATTATGTTGGCTTTGCCATGGCGTGGCTCAAATGTTTTCAATGATTATTTAAAGTAGCAATGAATCCAATATACTCATGGGTATAAGAACAGTTTTATTCATTTGTTTGTTTATTTATTTATTTGTTTACTTATATGTGTACTCGTATTTCGGTATTTTTCCTGCAGACTAGTTTCTGGTATCAGTGTGGTTTCGTTTTTGTTTATTGTTGTGTTTTTTATCATAAGCTGATACTAAGTGGAATGGAATATTCAGAAGAAAGACTCTAATTTTAAAGACAGTGTCATTTTTTTCTTGATTAACAGAACACGAGTATCACGGACACTTAACTTCTTGTTTCTTTTCCGTAATAGGTTTATATTAGTACGTGTATAAGTTTAAGAAATAATCCTTATATTTCTTAACGAACTTCTAGAAATTCCTCGATTTGAGTCTGTAATTTTTAAATGGTCAATGCAAATTTAACATAATTTTAGTACACCTCTTTTAAAGAAAACTCGTAATAAATCTCAAACAATAGGAACCTTAAAGAACCCCCCCCCCCCAAAAAAAAAGAGATAAATCGCAAAATTAAATATTGTTCCATATTGTCTCCATTCTAGTGGAGTCATAAGATTAACATTTAAGTTAGTGACATATTTGTACCTAACACTATTTCGAAAATGATAATCTTTAAAGATTTTTCCTGTTTTAAATGATAATATTCGATTTATCCGCCACAGGATTAAATCTTTTATTCAAATCTTACAACTTAACATTTTTATTATAACACCACAGTAGGGCCTCAAAAAGAGTTGTCAGGGGAGACAATTTACACTGGATTATGTCATAAATAAGGCAGAAAAAATTCCAGGAACGGTCTTTCAATCGTGGCTCTCAATAGAAGAGGTAGACTAGTTTATCGTAAAAAAAATTATCTAAATTTACATTACAAATCTTGAATATGAAACAATATTATTTAATCTCACAGGAAATTAGATATATTTTATATTTCTGCTCATTATTTGTTTATTATTTGGGGTTATTAGATAAGAATTTTGACCAGATCTAATGACCACGTGGTGATGACCAACTGTTTTTCTCGCCAAGGACAGTAGTCAAAAATCAATTTTAGATGCTTTGATTACATTAAATATATGTCAAAGTTAATAGGTTTCTTTGAAATTTTAAGTAAATGAATAAAAAATGGGATTTAAATGTAGCTCTTGAGTTTAAACCAATTTTTTATGCTTTTCAGTGGATTACTGATTTATCCGTGAAAATTATATTTGATAATTTCACACTTTTCAATCACGAAACTACTTTTTTAAGATTTTCCCCATGTGGTACCTCAATTTTATTTTGGCTGAAAATTCTGACAATGTCAGGCTGTTTTATGAAAAAGTAAAGCTGAAATTGAGAAATAACTTAAATGTCAAAAGTAATAAAAAGAAGAAAACTTACTTCTATTCATTCAAATTTCAATCACTAAATTTCGTCTCTAATTTTTTTTGTTTCATTTTTACAGTCTGAAAAATACATTCCTTCTACATGCAAAACTGCTCTTGATGACATTTGGGCATATTTAAGTATCCTACGAGCAATAACTGCCGTATGCTTTATGAAAAATTGAAAAGCAATGACAGCTATCAGCTCGAAGAACAAGTAAACTGAGCCAGCTTCCAAGTTTTCCATTTTCCTTGCTGCTTTTTTGTATGTTTTCACATTTGTCATTACATATTTTTTGTCTGTTGCAATCCTCAAAAAAGTTTTCTTTCTTTTAAAAAGGTGTATGACTAACAAATTCAAATGATATCCCTCTGAACAATCACAATTATTTTCCTCCCGTGAAATACACAACTTAAAAAATGGCTGCCGCTTACATTTTAACAAAGCCAGGTCTAATATAAAATCGCAGTAAGTAACAGAAATATGGATGGATGGTTGGACTTTTTCTCCTACAAGAATTGTTTGTTTTTATTATTAAATCAAGCGATCGTTCATATTTTTTTAATAAAATGAATTATTACCGTCAATTAACGTTGATTGTCGGACTTATTTTTTCAGCTCAAGACTTCTTGTTTTTAATGAGAAATTCCGACTAAATGGGGCTCTCAATGGGGAAAACAGATTTTAATATTAACATTAATATTATTGAAATTTCGTTTTAACTTGCTTTTAAGCATAAAATAAAAAGAAAATTTGTTTGTTTGTTGTGTAAGATGTAATTTTATTTCATCTCATGAACTTTAAAAACAGTATTCTCACTCGTGGCTACGCCACTCGTGAGAATACTGTTTTTAAAGCCCACTCGATGAAATAAAATTTCATCTTACACACAAACAAACAAATATCCTCTATATGTTTATATGATGTTTGAGCACGTGATCTTTACTTAGAATCTAGATTATTATCATTATCTTATGAATTAATAAATAAATGAGCATAGCTATAAAACGGTTTAAATACAATATTTTATTTATTTATATAACTCGATTATGACAGGTCATGTTTTCCAACGAGAAAATTATCAGTCTCATTGAAATCCACGCGCATGATATCATACCTATGACGTCATTTTTATCTAGGCTAAGAAAATAAAGATAAGACTAAATAGAGTCTAAATATATAAAGTATGAAATAAATAAAATACAGCAAATAAAAAATTAATAAAAATAATTTATTAAGATCTACACAAATTTATTTAGTTAATTTATTTATTTAGATCTATTTATTTATTTATATTATTTTATTTTTCGACAATGCCAAAACATCGCCAACAACGTGGCCATACACGAGACACGCTCCAACAGCAAGTCAATAATAGAAGGAACACTCGAACGTCTGTTTATACAGCCATGCCTCCAGCTGACAGACCTGCAAGGGAGCCCTGTGAAGAAAACGAGATGGATGGCCAATCAGGACCTCCGGTAGATGTTGATGTTCATCATCAAGAGGCTAATAAATGTGAAGTTTCCAAAAATTTCATGATAAATACTTGTTCTGGTACAATGCTAGGTGCACATGTATCTGTCAGTACTAAAGATAAGATATGGAACAATATATTTGTAGAGTTACACACTTTGTTGCCAAAGAAAAATATGTTAGAAAAAGACAAAAGAGCCAAAAAAGTACCCAAGAGCAAATTCCAAAAAAAATTAGAAAAAATAGAAATTTGTTCAGATGCATTCGTGGTGTACATGAGTATTTTCATTATGAAACATACAGAACAAGCAAATAACCTATTACAATATTTTGCAAACATTCGTTTAGCGGCATCCAGAAATGTCGGATGGTTCTAGTACGATAGGCAATTTAGGCTTAAAAAATTAATTGATTTTGGTATAAAGTGGCAAAATATTGACCCAGAATTGTGGATGATATATATGCAGCCTATTCAGTCCTTTAACCAGCCGGCACTTCTGAATATTTCAAAAAAAATGTTATGACTTTAATAACAAAGGCTTTTGTACAAATAGATCATGTACCTACAAACACGTTTGCATCAAATGCTGTGGTAACCACCCTTCAATACACTGTTATGCAAATAAACAAACAGCGCAATTCACACCGCGTTATGTAAGGCCTTCATTACGTTTCAGACCACCCCAGATGCAATACCCTCGACAGGTATTTGGATTGCCAGCTCAAAGAGTGCCTATGGGACCTCGGGTTTTCACCAATTAATATCTCGGTTCTCGCTGATAAACTCTTTCAATACCCAAATAAGGATGATGCCAATTACATTTTACAAGGCTTTAGTACTGGTTTTAAACTTGAATATACCGGACCAAGAACTATTTTTTCCAAAAATCTCAAATCGGCAATTGATCAAAAATGCTTTTTAAATAAAAAGCTTCACGACGAAATTTTACTTGGGCGAATCCTAGGACCGTTCAAAAACCAGCCAATTATTAATCTGAGAATAAATCCCGTAGGTCTCGTACCAAAACAAGACGGTGGTTTCAGATGAATAACGCACCTTTCATACCCACCAGGCAAAAGTATAAATGAATTTATCGATCCAGAATTTTGCCATGTTCAATATTCACAATTCGACAATGCAGTAAGAATAGTTCAAGAAATAGGGGGTTCTGCTTTTATGGCAAAAGCTCACATTTCTTCTGCATTTAATTTATGCCCTATATGACCAGGTGATTTTGATTTATTAGGTATAAATACCGAGGAGGGATATTGGATTAAAAAAAACAAGGCGCATCAAGTTTTTACAATGGCTTGTGTCTAAAGAATCAAAATCATACTATATTGATCACCTGCTAGATGATTTTTTATGGCAGAAAAATCTTTTGAAAAATGCTTGAATTTAATGCAAACATTTGATAAAATTTGCATCCCCCTAAGTTTCGAAAAATGGATGGGACCTGTTACAACTATAATATACCTGGGTCTTGAAATTGATTCAACCAAATGGTTAGGGTGCCTTTAGAAAAAATAAGGAAAGCGAAAAACTGTCTCGTTTGTTTGAGAAACGCTAAAAAACTCAAAGACTTACAATCAGTCGTTGGTCTACTAAATTTTATATCAACAGCTATTCCCAGTGACCGTGCCTTTAATAGACGTTTTTATGACGCCATGTCGTATGTAAAGAAACCGTTCCATTTTATTAGAGTCAACCAAGGCATGAAAGAAGATGCGAATATTTGGTTAACATTTCTTGAAAAATTCAATGGTTATGTTATGTTTAATAGAAAAAAATTGGGTAGATAACTGCCATTTAGAATTATATACGGACGCATCTGGCAATAAGAAACTTGGTTGTGGAGCATACTTTCAGGGCAACTGGGTAGCTTTTAAATGTCCAGACGGTTGGGCCGATTCTACTTTTAAAACTGTTCCTTATTTAGAATTAGTCCCTATTATACTGGCATTTTATTCTTTTGATATTCCGATAACGGACCGAAACAAACTCTGTTATGAAAAACTGAAAGAGTTCTTACATTTTAGAAGTAAAGTGCAAGGGCCGTTATTCTGCCATTTCGATGGAAGTCCCTTCGCCAATAGTTGTATTGTGTTTTGGTATAAGAATACCGTGTGTTACATGAGTTACTTCCCTGTGTTAATTTTGCCATTTGCCCTGTAATAAAGTTAAATTGTTCGTTGGTGATTCTTTCTCCTTACTGGCGTGGCGGCAGTGGTGTAAATAAAGATACAACGCCTGTTCGATGCTAAAAAGACTTTTCCAATAGCCACTCTACCAAAGAATCTGTATGGAGGTGGAATAAGCTCAATCCAGGAGTCCAACGAGGCAGTTTTTACCAGTAACTGTTTACAATTTATCTTGCAATAAAGGAGCTGTTACTTACACTTCATGACTTAAAACTGTAACTATGGCAACTCAGCGCGCTCCAAAGCAGTGGCGTCTCACTAAGAGCGAGACTATAACGTCATTCGAGTCGTGGCGTCAGAATCTCCAATATACACTTTCTCTTGACGCCAATTTTGCTACTTACTTGGTCGATGGAGCTACTTGGTTAAAGAAGACAAGTAACAACCCGGTTTGTGGCTTTACAGACGACGGTGAAGACGTTCCTCAACAGGCACGGAGAACAGCCGCTCAAAAAGTGACACATTTAGAATTGATGCTGGGTCAAATTGCTAACTTTTGCCCTGTGATTTCCAGAAATACCATAGTAAAAAATTCTACATGCATGAATGACATTTGGCAGGCTATTCGATTACACTTCGGTTTTCAAACCAGTGGCGATCATTTTTTGGACTTTGACGGCATAAAATTAGAACCAAGAGAAAGACCTGAAGATCTTTACAAGCGTCTATACAGTTTCGTTGAGGACAGCATGCTCAGTACTACAAGTAGAATAAGCCGGCATGGAGAGGTCTCAATTTCTGACAAGGAAATGACTCCAACTCTGGAAAATATGATTGTGTTGACATGGCTCAGGCTTGCTGATAAGAATTTACCAATCCTGGTAAAACAGCGGTACGGCCAAAAACGCTGGCTTCATTAAAACCAGAAATTTCTCAGGCACTTGACAGCTTATTGGACGAAATTCAAGTTTCAAACGAGGCAAAAGTACTTCGTTCCACATTCCATAAACCTGGTTATACAAAACAAAAGCAAAAAGAATGCCCTTTGTGCAAACAAGCCGGACGTCAGAAGTTCCATCATTTCTCAAGTGCCTGCAAATACCTCCCTGAAAGAGACAAACAGTACATGACAAAGTTGCACCAAATGGCAGTCATCGACTCTGACAGTGAGTCGGAAACCGACTCTGAAAGCATCCCAAGTGCTCAAGAAACAGTTACATCGGTAACACGTAGAGTCGGCACAAAGCAGTCTCCAGCTATAAAGATGTTTCATCGGCACTTTCCTCTTACCATAACGCTTGATACCGGTGCTAAATCCAGTATAATCAAGCCTTCTTTTGCAAAGTACATTGACGCACCCATCATGAATAGTAATCAACATGCTACCCAAGCTGATGGTGTTACTCCATTAGACATTATCGGCGAAACACACATTACTTTGTCCCGGGGCGCCTTTGAGTTTCAGTTGGTTGCCCTTGTAGTTGCTGACTTAGATGTAGACATTTTTGGCGGTGTGACCTTTATGGCCGCTAATGATATTTCAATACGCCCAGCAAAACAGCAGATAATCTTTCATGATCGTGAAAATGTCCATTACGGCACAACCTCTCATGCCGATTCTAAACACAGAGTGCGCAGAGCCCAAGTTTCCTTCGTGATTCGTGCCTCGGGGTCTTCACAGGTTACATGGCCTGGGTCATTTGTAGGATACCCCCGGTGATGTTGATCCCGAGGGATCATTTGCTGTTAAGCCAAAATGTAAACACAAGTCTTGGTTGTCACCCCAAATTGTTGATGCCGTCGGTGGTAAGATTCGTATCGTTAATACCACTGGTGAGCCCGTAGCAACCCGAAGACATGAGCATGCGTGTAATGCAAGACATACTGAAACTATGTACGAAAGCTCTGCAGACCATGTAGAAACAAAAACAGTTTCAAAAAATTTGAATCCTGGCAACTACTCAAAAACCTATGTGCTTGACCCGGATAACACTCTAACCAATGAGACCAAACAGAGGTTTCGCACTACTCTGTATGAGTTTGACAATGCTTTCAGCCCAGACCTAACTGGATACAATGATGCAGTAGGTCCTTGGAAGGCAACAGAGAACATGGGGTCTGATCTTCCCCCTCAGAGGAAAGGACGAGTACTGCAATACTCTAAAGACAAGCTTGTCGAGCTTCAAAGTAAATTTGATGAACTGGATGAACAAGGCGTGTTTGCTCGACCTGAAGCTACTAATGTTACCGTCGAGTATTTTAACCCATCATTTCTGGTAAGAAGGCCACAAGGCGGATTCAGATTGGTGACCTCATTCGCTGATGTAGGGCGATATAGCAAGCCACAGCCTCCGTTAATGCCTGACGTTGAGTCTGTTCTAAGATCAATAGGCAAAAATGTCAGTATTTGATAGTTTCGGACTTAAAAAAGTGCATTCTATCAGATTCCTCTTGCCCGTGAGTCGCTTAAGTACTGTGGAGTGTCTACACCATTTAATGGTATCCGTGTATACACCAGATGTGCAATGGGAATGCCTGGCTCAGAGACGGCTCTCGAGGAGCTCATGTGCCGCATTCTGGGAGATCTACTCCAGGAGGGTATTGTTTGCAAGCTTGCAGATGATCTCTACTGTGGTGGTGACACACCTGAACAGCTACTTTACAATTGGCGTCGTGCAACAAACTAGACCCATCAAAAACAGTAATCTGCCCGAAATCAACCAATGTGCTAGGCTGGATTTGGTTGGAAGGAAATTTGTCTGCTAGCCCACACCGTGTAGCTACACTTGCTTCATGTCAGCCTCCGGAAACTGTTCGCGGTTTAAGGTCGTTCATCGGAGCATATAAAGTCTTAAGCAAAGTTGTTCCTGAATGTTCTATCTATCTTGCCCCACTGGACGATTTGACAGCCGGTCATCAATCACAAGACAAAATTCAATGGGATGATCAAAGTCTCGAGCATTTCGAAAGGGCAAAATGTGCATTAAACAACCATAAGTCAATCGTCATCCCCCAACCAAATGAAAAATTGTGGATTTAACAGACGGATCGGTAACCAGGCGTGGTATTGGTGCTACGTTGTATGTTATGCGAAACAACAAGCTACGATTAGCAGGATATTTTAGTGCGAAGTTGCGCAGACACTAAGTTACCTGGCTACCGTGTGAAATTGAGGCTTTAAGTATCGGGGCAGCCATTAAACACTTCAGTTCGTATATTGTGCAATCATCAAAAACAGCATGCGTTCTTACAGACAGTCAGCCCTGTGTTCAGTCAGTTCAAAAGCTCTATAGGGGTGAATTTTTCTGTCAGTCCAAGGGTGACGTCATTTTTGTCTAATGTGAGTAGATATCAGGTGGTCGTACAGCATTTAGCAGGCTGTGCTAACGTACCAAGTGATTTCGCCGGGAGAAACTCGCCAGATTGTACAGAAGTACGATGCCAGATTTGTTCCTTCATACGCGCTATGGAAGATTCAGTTGTGCGTTCCGTCAATGTCGACGATATTGTCAACGACACTGCCCGCTTACCTTTCACGACTAGATCGGCTTGGCGTGATATCCAGGGTGAATGTCCAGACTTGCGTCGTGTGCACTCACACTTAAAGCAAGGGACTAGACCGTCCAAAAAATTAACAAGCATAAAAGATGTTAAACGGTACTTGCAGGTGGTAACTATTTCAAAAGACGGTGTTTTAGTTGTGAAGCGTTCTGAACCATTCTCTTCCGAGAAAGAACAAATAGTTGTACCACGTTCCGTTCTTGAGGGACTTCTTACCGCCATGCACGTCAAACTTGACCACCCTACCAAGCATCAGTTAGACTTAGTTGTGCGAAGATACTTCTTTGCTTTGGATATAAACAAGGCTATCGAGCGTGCAACTAGCTCGTGTCACACGTGTGCTTCCCTTAAGAAATTCCCCAAATCATTAGTACAGCATTCGAGCGAGGATCCCCCAGAATCCGTCGGATTAGCATTCGCAGTTGATGTCATGAAGCGTAGTAAACAAGGCATTCTTGTTGTACGAG
Source organism: Ruditapes philippinarum (assembly GCF_026571515.1). Lineage (NCBI taxonomy): Eukaryota > Metazoa > Mollusca > Bivalvia > Venerida > Veneridae > Ruditapes > Ruditapes philippinarum. The sequence continues at coordinate 102,421 of NW_026861270.1, forward strand.
AAGCCGTAACATCGTACACAAAAGCTGTCATAGTTGACAATGAACAAAAAACCACTTTACGTAATGCTTTAGTGTGTTTAATGATGGATATGCATCCAATTCATGGTTCACCTGCTGTGATTAGAGTTGATCCCGCACCCGCCTTTGTTGCGCTTTGCGATGACGAGCAGTTAAAACAGGCTAATATAGTATTAGACAAAGGTCGTGTTAAAAACGCCAACAAAACCCCGGTGGCTGAAAAAGCCATAGCTGAATTAGAGGACGAGATAGTTCGCGTCCAGCCCGGTGGCGAGTCTATTTCTGAAGTTCAACTGGCCACCGCCGTGAACCACCTAAACTGCCGTTTGAGACGAAAGGGAATCTCTTCCCGTGAACTGTGGACACATCGTGATCAGTTTACGCACAATCAATTCCCTATAAATGATAGAGATGTTATTCTTTCTCAAAATTCTGCTAGAAACAAAGACCACTCGTATAGTGAAAAGGCGAAGTGTTCGTCATATCGAACACAAAATTATGAAACCATAGAAATAGGTGATATAGTGTACTTATACTCCGACAAAACTAAACATGCTTCTCGGCAGCGATACATCGTAGTTTCCGTTGATGGTGATTTGTGTATTATAAAGAAATTCACTGGTAACCAATTACGCTCTACCTCATACAAAGTGAAAAGATCGGAATGTTAACACATGTAATTAGATATTGTGATAAAGTCTATGAAAACACAGGCAAACATCTCTTTTGGTCAATTAAAAATTCTGGTGAAATCTTGGATAAATTTTCAAAAATTTAATAACTTTCAAGCTTTCAACTGCAAGTACATACGATTTTTCTACACTTTATACAACTTTGCCACATAAATTAATCAATGATAAACTCATTTCCCTAATTCAGGAAACTTTTTGCACGGGAAAAAAGTTACCTTTCTAGCATGTAAATTCGAACAAAAGCTTTTTTTACTAAGGTATTTTAAAACCCCATTATACCATGTGGACACTGTACGAAGTTGTAAAAGAGCACTCTCCTTTTCTTTTAAGGACAAATTTATGTCAGGTTTTGGTAAAATACCCTATATTAAAACAGATCATAGGAATTCCTATGGTACTAATTGTGCACCCCTGGTCGCCGATTTGTTTTTGTACTGCTATGAAAGAGGACTTTATGTTGAGTCTCTCGGAAGAGAAACAACAAGATGTTATAGTCGCATTTAATAATACTTCCAGATACCTTGATATGATATTTTTAATTTAGATAATCCTTATTTTTGATCAAATGGTGTCTGACATTTATCCGCATGAAATACAACTTAATAAAACGAAAACTCTTGAAATTTTAGTACATCATTTTTGGATCTTCATATTACTATCAACAATTAATTCTATTCACACGAAAAATTTATGATTAAAAGAGATGACTTTGACTTTTGTATAGTTTAATTATCCACATTTGGATGGAGACGTACCCCATGCAACATCCTACGGGGTTTATGTTTCTCTCAGTTAATTAGAATTCGCTAGAGCTTGTAACAACGTAAAGGATTTCAACGAGCGGAATATTTTTATTACCAGCAAGCTTCTAAAACAGGGCTACCGCTATCATAAATTACGGAAATATTTTACTAAATTTTACAATCGTAACTTTTGATTTAATTTCTAAATTCAATAGTGATTTAAAAACTCTTCTGCGACAAGGGATTAGCCAGCCTGGATTTTATGGCGATGTGGTTTAAAAAACTTCGTAAGATTTTGGGGGTCATGGTAATTTTTTCTGCTGTTTTTACTAAAAATTATTAAACGTTTTATTAAAAAGAGGTTATGACCCTACTATTTTAAGACATACTGCATGTTTAGTGTTCAAACCCTTTTACAGTTGGACACTACGCTTTCCTCTTTTGATTGCATCTGACGGACCAAGTGGGAGACTCTATGATGGATAGTTCGTAAAAGCCCTTTGGGACTGAATTGTCTTAATGTTCGTCTTCTGCCTTGCTTTCGTCGGGCCCTTGTAGGTGATTTTCTTGTTGCTCTGTCTTCCTTTAGGACATTGAGTACTTTTGTTATGGTCATTGGGTTTACTTTTATATGTTTCTACATGATCATTTCAGTGTTTTACTTATTTAACCTTTTGTAACCATGACAACTGTTAGAATTTCACTTTTGGCGGGGATTCATATTTTATTTACACTGTCTCGTTTATAGGAACATGGTGGGGCTAAGAGCGAGGTTTGGTGCACCATTAACCGGTTTAAACTCCCAGCAGTCATTATTATGCTGCTGACCGTTCCAAGGCGGCGCCCCACTGTGTTCCTCAGATGTATGTCTATGTTGTTTTCATACTGTTTTGGTGACACTTTTGCTTGTGTCCCTTGTTGTTTTTCTCGTCTACGGTAAGTATCTTCCCCATTGCCTCTAGTTTTTATTTCTTTTGATAACCCCCCCCCTTTCCCCCGGTCTCCTGTCCCCTTCCCCTTTGTGGGCCTATTATTATTTTCTTTGAATTCCTAATCAGTTACAAATTATTTATCATTTATTGATTAACGTGTCGTTGCCCTGTCCTTTTTATGTTTGGGGTCCGCCTGGGCTCCTTGCCATTGGTTCTTGTTGCTGGGTCATATGGGGGTTGCGTTCATTGAACGCCGCCTTTCCTTGTTGATCTTGTTTTTTATATTTCGTGTGCCTTCTGATATATGTGATATATCTCATAACATCCCAAATCTGACAGAATCTGATTGTGATAGTGATTCGGAGATATGTGAAGGATTTACTGTTCAGGACGACAATGCACCTGTAACTCTTACAAATCCGTTCGATTCTGACGATGAGAGTTTTTCCCTTTTGATCGTCATGGAGCAAGTCCACGCTGATGATCAAAGGGCGTCGTGCTAGGGCCCGCATTTTCCTGATGTTTTATTTTACATTAAAAAGGGAGACCATTAGCGTTCTTCGGAAAAAAAAACCCCTGCCTAAGTACTGTAGATGATTAGTGTGGATAATTACCTTCGCAATTTAAGAGCAAACCATATGATTCACCATTCCACACGATTTTTAAAGTTTTGTTGCTACGCTATTTATGACCAGAATGTTGTTATTGAAATTGGCTGTATAGTTAACTCAGATTTTTATTCTAAAATTACCGAATAATTGAAAAATTGTAAATGTTTAACTTTTCTGTTGACAATTTTTACGCCGTGTTCAAGTTTTAATTTCCCACACAGTTTCAATATTGTTTAGTTTCTCCAAAAGGGCTTTGTTTCTTCTTTTTTTCAATCTGTGTTTATTAAGTTTTAATCAAAACCGTTTTATTCGTTCAACTACTTTAAGTGATATAAGTACTATAGAAGTCATGTGTGTGTAATTATATATCTTTATATATATCTTTACTGATCTGATGTTGTTTGAATATACCTCGTCAAACAAAATGTTTTCATTTCAAAAGAAAAGAGGTAGCGCATATAGTTGTATTGTGATTTGGTATAAGAATACCGTGCGTTACATGAGTTACTTCCCTGTGTGTTAATTTTGCCATTTGCTCTGTAATAAAGTTAAAGTGTTCGTTGGTGATTCTTTCTCCTTACTGGCGCTTAACATCCTTTCAATTCAATTCAGTATTAAAAAGGAATTTGAACTTGATAGGTCAAGAAAAAAATGAATTTAAAACACACCCTTTTCGAATCGGCGGGGCTTCTAATATGTTCCGTGAGGGTTGTGCTATCAGTGAAATAAAATACAGAGGCCGATGGCGATCTAACGCTTACAAATCCTACATCCGATAAGTTTATGCTATTTCATGAACAAAAAAAACTAATTTTTTTAGGATCTGCCAAAATGGCTGTAATGTGAATGCCGGCGATCCGAAATTTGGCTATTGAAATAAAATATTTTTTTGTATTAAGAAACCGTTACCGGGTCTTAATACACATTAATGTATCAAATAGAGCAATTTATGCTGTTGTTATATAAAGATATATATATTGGCATTATGTGCCTGGCATTATGTGCCTGATATTGTGTTTTTTAAATTTGTTAATGTATAACAAGCAGTTGGCGTTATGTGCCTGACATTATGTGTCTTTAATAATTTATAACACCCAGTTGGTATTATGTGCCTGACACAATGTGTCTTTAATAATTTATAACACCCAGTTGGCATTATGTGCCTGACATTATGTGTTTTTAATAATTTATAACTGTAACCACATAGTTGACATTATGTGCCTTAAATGTGTTTTTGAAAACATTACTTGATTATTATTTATATTAAATGGATAGGTACACCATACTGAATATATAATCAAACTCATTTCAGCCTGTAAAATGTCGGATGTTTTGATTAAGGCTCTTCAATTATAAGGGATGCCTTCCAAACAGCATGCCGCAGAAGTGAAGGATCTCACTTGGGACTTCAATCTCTAGGTTGTAATGTTATATAGGAATATCAAGGGGGCATGAAAGTTTCTGACTTAAAACCTTCGATAGAATACTTGCTTGAGTTTAAAAATGCGCCTAAATTTTTGATATTACACTGTGGCGGGAACGATTTAGGAAATCGACCTTCAGTTGAAATCATATGGGACATCCAAAACTTTATAACAGGGACTTTACTGGAAAAAATGCCTGATAAGAAAAATAATTTGGTCTCAGATATTACCAAAAAGGTCATGGAGGTATGTCCAATGAATGTAACAAAACTGAAAATAAAACCCGCATGCGTATAAATAGTTCTATCAGTACATTTGTTATTAAACACGGGGGTTATTATATTCGTTACCCTGATATTACGGAGAACCCTAGGTTGTAGAGGCCGGATGGCACACATCTGTCGGACTTTGATAACCACATTTTATTGAATACAATATCGGGTGCTCTCCACACAGTCACGTCCATGGCTGGGTAGGGCAAAATTGTAGCTGTGGTTGCCCGCTTTGGTGGAAGCCAACAGTCAAATGTTTCACTTTGCTTGTGGGCTTTTTGGCATGTGCTTCTACGTTTTTGCAACCGTTGCCGGGGCAAAAACAGTTATAGTAAAGACATTTAGTAGTTTTAACTCGAAACACATATACATTTCAATAGGTTAAATAATTTAAATGCTTTTATCCAGCCATGGCCGTTTTCATGCCAACACGTTTTTATTAATAAATACGAGTACGTTTTTTAAACTGATTTCCCTTTTCCTTTACTCCCAAGTTGTAATGTTTGAATAATATTCGATTTATCCGCTAGAGGATTAAATATTTTATTCAAATCTTACAACTTAACAGTTTTATTATAATACACCAGAAGGGCCTCAAAATGAGTTATCAAGTGAGACAACTTACACTGGATTATGTCATATATAAGGCAGAAAAAATTCTGGGAACGGTCTTTCATTCGTGGCTCACCATAGAAGAGGTAAACTAGTTTATCGTTAAAAAATGTTAATTTACATTTCAAATCTTGAATCCCACCACAAACCCACCCGTTCAATGTCTTTGTTTTTTCTTTGTTTTTGCTTTCTTCCCTTTTTATATTTTCAGATAACACTATTAGCACGTCATGGCTGGAACAGACAGATACAGAAAAAGGAGAATGCTTATAATTCTCAGCGAGCGTTATCGGAGCTGATCAATTTGTAAAACAGACATTTAAAGTGATTTCATCATCTGTACCTGTGTACCTTGAGTTGAAACATGTGCTACCACGTTTTTGCATCCGTTGCTGTTCTTACGTGTTCATAAGATGCGGACGTAACATTACCCATTTCAAAGCTTGGTCAAAATTTAGTTGGACGGTAGCTTGCAATTAACACTAACGTCCATGAACAGACTAATCAAACCAATCGTGCAACATTTTCAATTTTTGCCGTTTTGGGATTCCATATTCCTGTATTTCCTATATTTTTACTAAACGTACTTTTAAATAAAGAGTTGTAACATGTAAAATATTTCATTGAGTTTTTTTTACCTGTTAGAGCTTTTTTACGGCGCAACAATAAACCTTTTATAGTTATGCTCGCTAAAATATTTTCTGGCTAATAGCTCAAGCGGCTTGCCACAAAAAAGTATCTTACTGATTGGCATAGGTAGTTCCGTCGGATCCGCACACCATCTCGTCTCCTTGTGTAACATGAGTGGCACAGTCCACAAGCAGAAGTTCCAAACATAGTGTTTCACTGTAATTCAATTCTACATTAACAATAGATGCATCAACTTCTCCTGGACTTGGAACATAGTGAACACCTACTCCTGGTTTTGCAACCCCTGTTGATGGAAATGAATTACATGTCGTTATGAATAATTATCACCTTTACATAATTTGCAATATTCACTGCATGTTTCACATTTGCAAATTTATACAACTTGATAGAAATGAAATCCGTATAATATACGAGTTCGATACGGAATGATGGTACAAATATAGTATAAGGGTGTATATAGAGGATATTGAATGAGTGTTGAATGTTGAATTTATTGAACAAGTTGAACAAAATTATATTATGCGAGAGTGCATAATATTCTTTTATTCAACGAGTTCAATAAATTTTGTATTAAACTTACACGAATTTAATATTCTATTTATCACATACTCAAAATAAAAACTGTTAAAAGTGAAAAAGTATCATTTTCCATTGACACGCTTATATTGTAACGCTATCATTAAGCGCGTCTTTACACTTTGCTTGTATAACGCAAATGACGTCACATCAAATATATCCATGGCTGTGCAATACCGTTTTAACGGAGTCGGCACGGGTATGTGATTAAAATGGTTCTCAATGTGATCGAGTATCTTGATGTACTTCTATTTTGCATTCATGAATTTTACTACAAAGAATCAAATGCGGCGCTTCAGTACTTTTGTGAGATCCTGGCCTATTCAAATCCAGTCGCATTGATTAAGTACAAGATAAAGATAGCATGTGCTCTCATATTAAAGAGCTTGAAAAGAAGTTATCCCGCAGAGGCAATGAAAACAACACTATTAAAAGATAATTAAAGACTCGGTTTAAGTGAGTCAGTTCATGAGATATAATTAAAAGTGCAACATCTCCCATGCCCCTAGCACCAGCTTTAGATGTATTCAGCCTCCAGCTATAACCTGCTTGAATCAATGATTCCGAAGGAGCAAAAAGATATTACAACAGTGAAGTGAAGTACGAGGCTTATAACTGTTTACAGCTGCCTAACGACATGTCGCACCTGCTGTTGTGAAGAATAAAAATCTGAAAAAGGATTAATCCTTAATTTAAGAAGGAATGAAAACAACAATGCTATATGAAAAGTGCATACTCGGTTTGATTGTGTGAAAAATCTCTCACTAAATATCTGGGGAAAAATAATTCTATTAAGCATATTTTATTAGAATCAGCATTGTACGTACTGCAGAACATGCATATTTTGAAATTATGTGACACTTTTTAAAAGGGGAAAGAAAACAAGCAAACCTAAAGTAATCAAAACAAATATCGTATTTATTGACATCATGATGTGATCTAAACGTGTTTGAAGTTAATTTACGGCCTTATCATGTTTATCCTCAAGATTCGCCTGTGTCTAAGATGTCATGTATATAACACAATAACCTTCGGTGAAAGAAAACTTTAAAAGCTTTAATCGAGGTGATTGAAGATAGTTGATTCTTGAATCAAATGCCGAAATCTAAATGGCAGATAATTTATAACTGGGCAATACGATTTACTACTTTATATAAATTGTAGATTTTTATTCTTTCCGGATGTAAGACATTACTATACGTCTGTCCGTGCACTGTGGAGATATTTGTGTTTACTTTATTTTGTCCCTTCAACTAATCCCTTCGATTTACAGTTAAAAATAAATTCGGAATAAAGGATTCCTTCCGATTTCTATGACGTAAAGTCATATATTGGTTTCCTCTTCGGTGATTTGCAGCATGCCATATTAATGAATACGAACAGGAACAAATTATACGCCTCAACAAAAAATAAAACTTAAATTCTGTAATTTATTTCTTACATTTGTTTCTTCTATAGGAAATTACTTATTATTTTGCAGTACACTGTGGGTTATGTATGTAATTTAATTCGAAAGCTGTAAATATATGACCTAGCTTAACATTGTGAAAGTCCGAGATCTATTTACAGAAGTAGATTTAGTTTCGTGTCTGAAACTAAACGAAACGGTAGTTCGTGTCGCACCATGGTAATAAATAACGAACTGGAGAATTTTACAGGAAATGAGATGTATATATATTCAACAGTAAATTGCACTCGTTATAAATTTATCGAAAGAAATTAAGTAGACCGTTTTTACGAATTGTTATATCATATTATTATCAATTTGAAATTGTCTTTTTCGTATGTTCTTTCTGGTATAGATCGGACTTTTTTTCATCGACATTTTTTTCGACCCTGATTTTCCGAATTTTTGCTGTAAGAAGATGATGCTATTTTGTTTGAAGACAATCGTTTTTATGGTGGTTTGAGTAGAATGCTGATTTGCCGAATACTGTGACATTTTAACAACAGAAACGTTCATCTGCAGTTTCAACATAAAGTGTTATGGGTTAATAAACACACTGGTGGGTCAGATGAGGATATTGAAGCAATTCAACAAAAGAGTAGATTGATCTTCCAATAAATCAATTAACAATAGCCCTTTATTTATCACCAATGTCAAGTAGCTTTTATATCGTTGACTCGCACGAACATGATTTAAGCGAATTTCCCCATACTGTCTAAAGTTCAGGTAACAGTCTTCTTATTCATCCCATTTTTTTCATTCCAGTGTGTGTTCTACTTTCAGAATTCATCTAGGATTGAGTATCTAAAGTCCCAGGTATGGTATTAATAGAAACCATTTTCTTTTAATTTGACATGAAAAAATGCATGTTATATTTCTATGTTAGTCACTTTTGTAACTATTTCTATTTCTTGTTCGAAAATTTGTTACAATTATAATATAAAAGAAGAGGGTCATGATAGCCCTGACTCGCTCACCAGAAACAACTGCTTTTTAGTGTTGGACATTATCCATTGTCAATATTTTCTAATATTAAATTTGAGCATAGAATACGTTTAAACAATAATTGAAAAAAATTCCATGACCTGGGGCATTTTAGCTTTAGCTTAAACGGGGCCAATCAAATTAATTTGAGCAAACTTGTAATAAAACTACAAAGTTTGATGATCATCTATCAATTGTATCAGTAGGAAATTATGTTCAAAGTTTTTCTATTTTTGGCTTTTAATAGCCCCTTAAAGGGGCCAATCAAATTAATATGAACAAAGTTGATAAAAGAGTACCTAAGAATGCTACAGACAAAGTTTGGTGATCATGCATCAATTATTTCTGTAGAAATAGACATTTAAAGGTATTTCTATTTTTAGCTTTAACGGCCCCTTAATGGGCTAATCACATTAATATGAGTAAACTTGATAAAAGACTACCCAAGAATGCTACAGACAAAGTTTGGTGATCATCCATTAATTAGTTCTGTAAGATGTCTAAAGGTATTTCTTTTTATAGCTTAAGCTGCCTCTAAGAAAATACTACCTATGTATGCTACAGACAAAGTTTGGTGATCATCTATCAATTATTTCTGTTGAAAAAGACATTTAAAGGCATTTGTACTTTAAGCTCTAGAGACCCCTTTAAGGACTCAATCAAATTAATCTGGGCAAACTTGATAATAGACTATATCAGAATGCTTCATACAAAGTTTAATGATCATCCATCAATTAGTTCTGTAGAAATAGGCGTTAAAAGGTAATTCGTTTTTAGCTTTAGCGGCCCCTAAAAGGGGCCAATCAAACTTGATAAAACACTACCCAAGAATGCTACAGACAAAGTTTGATGATCATCCTTCAATTAGTTATGTAGAAATAGACGTTTAAAGGTATTTCTATTTTTAGCTTTATCGGCACCTAGAAGGGGCCAATCAAATCAATATGTGCAAACTTAAAATACAACTACCCAAGAACGCTACAGACAAAGTTTGGTGATCATCCATCAATAAGTTCTGTAGAAGAAGAAGGTTAAAGGTTTGTTTTCTAATTTTAGCCCTAGAGTCCCATTAAGGGGCCGATGACTTTAATATGAGCAGACTTGATAAAAGACTAGATCAGAATACTTCAGACAAAGTTTGGTGATCATCCATCAATTAGTTCTGTAGAATGTGTACAATCAGAATCTTCAAATTATTGGTTAGTGTTTCGGTACCGGAATAAGTAGTGTACTGCCCGGGAGCCTTCTGAAACACAAAAAGTGTTTATTTTTTATATATTATAGTAATAATCAACACTGTTTAAAAAAACCAAAAAAACAAAAACAAACAAACGAAACAGCACACGTTATGTTAAGATTTCTGGACATTACGAAGATCAACTTTAGAATTCACCGAGGTGTTTACCGACAAAAATCATCTAGGACCGACAAAAAACTATATGAATAATTTTATTGAACAAAAGGCAAATGCCTATGAGTACATATATACAAACAATTCAATATAAATCATCATTAATGATTGTAATCGTAAAAAATACCAATCATCACTGCATGCAATGCGGTTTATGCCATCTGTCTGTTTTTGTATACAATCTGTGTGACGATAAATGAAGTCTTAGTAAAGCAGTTCGGTATTTATTGATGTTGACTATATATTGCAAATAAACACATATAAATTTTATTTATGATTTGTTATATATGCAAGGCATATTAATTTTATATTCTAAATGTCTTTTTTTCTTTTTTCTTTGTTATTTAGAACTTTTAAATATATGAGTACCAACACATATCTACGGACACGAAAAAACGGATGCAACGCGTATACTGGACGTTGATACCGACATGAAAAGATTTGTAACATTGCATAATCTGTTGCAAAATTTGTGCTGAAAATATCTTATGAAAATGTTTTTACTTTGTTTGTAGTTAATTTCAATTTTTTATTGAAGACATTGCATGACTATTTATGATTTCCGACATAGAAAAAAAGGGATCCTGTGAAACGAAGATTTACAAACAAGAAATTTTTAGAACGAGCTGTAAAAAGGACATGGAATACCTTTTTTTGTATTTTAATCACTTTAACAGTAGCACAGAGGCCATATAACGTTAAACCAAACAACATTTAAGCAAATGGCATGTTAACGGACTATTTTTCCAGCATACAGACAGAAAATCTGAAGGAATTCATTATTAAAGAAGTACAGAGAAATTACTGCTTGATGACATTCTTATTTCTTTCCAACAAGAATTTCGTTTCTGTTAAATACTGAATCCTCAAAAATTATTACTGACTGCCTTTCAGATATGTTTAACCCGCAAGCTAAAATCGGCGATAAATCAGTAAAATGTAGCGCGGAAATATCAAGTGAAACCGCTATTAAAGTGGCTTTTTCGTTGAAAAAGTTTTTTTATGCAACTTTCAATCTTCTCTTTCAAACTAACTAAGAATAAATAGTATTTAGTAAGTATAAGATTACACGCATATTTTACCTGATCAGGTTCAATATAATACCAAACTTGCTGACCATTCTTGATAATTGTTCATAAATAGGTGCCTGACATTCCGCTATATTTCAGTAAAAGAACAATTGAGAGCTTTAGTTTTGCTTCAATTGTTTTCAAGATATGGCCCTTTGGGGTTAATTTAAGATGGTCTCCAGGGTTGTACTGAGATGCCAAGTTTATAAAACCGTTTACAACTACATAATTACAGTTTAGAACAACTCTGTTTAAAAATGATTTATTTTACTGAAAGATATATAGATAAAATAATATAAATGAAATTAAAAATGAACGAATAAAAAATGAAACAAAAAAGAATTAAAATAAAGAAAAAATGTCAAATAAAAAAAAATGTATTGATATCGTTTACACTCAGAAAAGCGATAATCGTCATCAAATCAGATCCAAGAGAGTTTGAGTCATTGGCTGACATTGCTGCTTTATGTAGATTTTCGGCACTATACTAGACAATTTGTTTTCTAAGAATAATTTTTTTTTTTTTACAAAGAACTTTCTTTTAAAATAAGTTCATGCAAATAACCGTTTCTATTGATATTTCTACAACACCATTATTATATTATTTGCTGTGCACACAACTCGTTTTATTAGCCTCGTATCAAATTGTAACATGAATGCTTATTAGTTGTATGATCATTATATTGGTGAATAACCTGGCATTTACCTGTTGCATATAACTCGAACAACCCATGAAAGTTATAAGTCGAGTTATCATGTCTGCGTTTGTGCAAGGATACAGCCGTTACCCCGTTAAAGTGGCGGTCCTGGTTTTTACATCTCCGATATAGAGCGCCTCGTTGCAAAATACCATTAGAATTGTTTTGGTAGACAGAGTGATAAAACCTCCGGCCATTGGGCTACAAAAGCAGTGAGTTACCAATCCACCTCAGACCAACCCCATTGAAATTATTACATTTTTTGAGATGTTAAAATTTACAAAATAGCAAAAATAATTTGTGATCAGCAAATTACGTGTTTCATAGCTTAAGTTTTTCCGATCGACTGTCACGTTCATGTGAATAGATGATAACCGTTATGGACTGTCACACATTTTCTTTCTGCCGATATGAAAAATTGGTACTTTTGATATCCATTATGATGTGTCTTTGTTTATTTCAAAAGTCACGTGGTAGAACTTTTTTAAATCCGTACTAGTATAATTCCAGTATGGCTATTGGTAATCAACGATGTGTTCAGTATATATTACAAATTATTCAAAAAGTCATGTGTTAGGTTAAATGACTAATATAGTTGAATCACATCCGCGATAGCACAAAATCGAATAGAAACTTGCTTGATATGACAGAGGTCTTTGATACGAACACCATCGTTGTTAAGACATGTTTATCTGTGTGTTTTCTGCAATATAATTTAATGGAATAAGCCAAGTGCTAACATTGTAGACATGGTTACGGAGATAAAAATCTATGGGTACATTATAGACTGTTAAGACGACATTAGTTGGAACTCATACGATAGTAGCAGAGTTCGATTGATTGGTGTGATTTTAAGTGACACTGTAAAGACTCAAGCTTAACTGGTGTAGGAGGACCTCGTGTTTCCCTTCGATTATTATTTAGAGTTGACTGGACACCTGAATAGAATTATCAACATTCGGTTACATAGCTTGAATGCTTCCCAAACTGACAAATACTAAAGTTATCATCAGATATATACAATATCGATGTTTCATCTATATTTCTCTGTCCATGAAATAATAATCTAGTCCGTTCAGCAGCTTCACAAATCAACCGGTCATATCTAAAACGTATGCTGTTGTTACCAAATGGACACACTTTATAGAAGTGATGACAAAAAAAGCAGTCAGAAAATCATTCAGGGTGCATCCTTAAACAATACGTATTATAATTGTATGCATAGAACATGCATTTTACTGTTTGTAGCCAAAATCCGACTTTATCTGTGTTTTGACGTGATATACTAGCATGCAAAATATAAAAAGTCATGCATATCCCTCAAAACTTATTATGCGGAAAACCAATCTTATACAGATTGACTGCTGAACAACGCCATATATGAAACGTCCCGAAGATTCGGGTGAATATACAAAAATAATAATACGAAATGAATAAGTAAAAAGAAAAGAAATGTGAAAAAATTAAGTGCAGAATATCCTTTTTCATATTTTGTAATGTTTCAGAAGAAAGAGCCTTAAATAACATTCAGGAATGTAAAATAGAAATAAAATAAAATATAAAGTTACGCATTATTTATTGAATGTTTGCTATAAGATATTTGTGGAAATGTTGAATCTGAAATCCGTATAGTAACACACATGTATATTGATTATGTGTCGAGAAGCCTTGGGAGCATAATACTGCCACCTGTATGCTTGAACAGAAAGGGAAAAATTCCCCTGCTTGCACTTAAATAACTTATTAAAGTTTCCTCCAGAATGTTTCGAATAGCACAGTAAACTCGTTTATACTCTATACTTTTCGCACTATAATCTGAAACTAAATACAGGCCAATAATCGACTGTTCCTTTTTTATCCTTTGATAAGTAAACTTGGGAAACTACCTTGGTAAAAATTAAAATCATGATGATATGCAACAATTTTATTACCAAAATTACACATTCAAATTAACAAAAGCATGGCATGTGGTGTTATAATTTGTCTGTTAACGTCAAGGCCTATCAATCACAAATTTTACAAGCCTTCTAAGATATAAGGAACATTACTCCTTAAATCATTGCTTTTATAATAATGTCATTTTTTTTCAATTGTTCATTATCATGATTATCAAGTATTCTAAGTTTTATATTGGCGATGAGTTTTTTTCATAGCTTTTCGAAATCATTCTACTTGACAAGCAATTTTGACAAAAACAAAATAACAAGAGACTATACTTTCAGAATTATGCCCAATGTCTAACAAATGTGATTTGTCATTATATGAAAGTATTCTAAGATTCGTGTTGATGTTTTAAAAATGGCCTACAATAAAGTTTTGCATGACATCGATCAAAATAGATCCACATTTTCTTCGAAACAGACGAGCTAAATATCAAAAAATGCTTAAACATTAAAAAACATTTTACATATATTTGTTTTAGTGATCAAAAATCATCTTTAAAAACGGTATTATGCCCTCAAAGTGTAAATGATGAGAACAGTTAAAAGTTATGCAATTACTGTTTTCAAAGTTATATTTCTTTTCAAGAATAATCAATAACCCATGTGACCCACTTAAATTTCTGTTAATTTCCTTCTGAATGTATCGCTTAAGTCCACTGAGTCTTCTTATCATATCTTAGGGAGTTTAAATAATATATTACCCAAACATGTATTGCCAATAACCATTAAATAGTTTTTTGACATGATTTATACATGTATTAGTTTTGAAGAAAACCAAAAAGGTCGCTACATGCAAAACAACTATGCTCTCAGGAGGAAATGATTTTAAGATGTTGATTGTCGATGTATATTAGATGACCCACATTATAAAAAATGCAAAAAAAAAAATACAGAGAAATAATTATAATAAATACAAAAGAAGAAGCAGAAGAAATGCAAGGATATCCCCCGCTATATATGTTAAAACACTAAATAATATGAAAATAAGATGTCATGACGGGACAACATGGTTGGTATTCGTAAAAGTTTTGGAAATAAAATACAGTTTAAAGTAAGCGGACAGATAATGTCAGTTTTTTAATCCACAAGTATAAAGGATTTCAATATTTAATTATATTAAACATAAAAACAGTTTAAAAGCGTTTGGTTATTACATATTCGTAAACAACTTATTTTACTTTCAGCAAAAACTTTGTAAATAATACAGTCTAGTTTATCGAGCTTCTTTTTTAGTTTCCTCTATACAGCTCTATGAAATAGGTTACAATATAAAACAAGAAAAAAACAATAACTGGTTGAACCGGGTGATGCTCCCCGAATCGATTTTATTGATAGTGTCAGAGTTATGCCGCGGACACAATTCAAAATGACAATATGAACAAAGGGCAATAACTCCAAAATTACTTAAGTTAGAGTTACGGTTCTTGTGCACTACACATCTACCAAATGAGATTTAGCTACCAACAAAGTTTCTTGTTTATATCCATTATACTTATACAATGTTCAAAGTTTAAAAATAGACAAAGGGCAATAACTCCAAAATTAAGCAAGGCAGAGTTATGATTCTTTTGCACTGCACATCTACCTGTACCTCTTGTTGTTACAGGGTTATGTCCCTGACAAGAAAAGCGGACGAACAAGCATCGACTATATGCTCACCCTTCGGTGGGCATAAAAAATCAAAATCAAAATCAATCCTTTTGAACTAAAAACGTGACAATTTTTAAATTAAATATATATAAAAGGCCACATGAATGAGACATTTAAACAACAGAAGACTATAAATAAATACCCAAAGTTAAGCGCAATAAAGCATAACCATGTTTTAAGTTTTACATTCTGTAATACATAATATAAGGAAATTATATTTTGTTATCACAAGAATCATGGCATTCATGTCGGGAATTTGGCTTTTTCTTCTTTTATTTATTCCAAATAAGAAATAACTAAACTAGAAATTTAACCAATGACAATTTTGTAGTGGACGGAAATCCAAGACTGTTGAATTGAGATTCTTCAAAAAAGACTCCTCAACCTTAAGTAGTATTAAATGGTAGACATGGGTAGTTATAATTTATGATATTCATTCATTTATTCATTCATTCACTTTTAACATCTAAAACGGGAAAGCATACAATTCTACTTTAAAGCTTACATGCGTCTACCTGATATAACCATTATCCATCTTCTCGTAGACCTGCGTGGGTTATTTTAAAGGAGAGGACATAATAAAGAATGTACGGTTTAATAAAAGCTGCTTTAGAAATTTTATTATATGACAAAATGTAAGGATGCCGCCCTTCTTTGTTGATCTTGTTTTTCATATTGGAATATATAAACAAAGAAGCTGAATTATTCTATAGTAGTTTGCAAGTACTTTAATTTCTTCTCCCTTTCTCAAAGCACAATGAAAGTAGGGTCATCTGATTTTATGTGTTTTCCAACTGAATCTATAATAAACTTAGAATTAATGTTAATTAACAGGTATAAATGATGCTATGGTGCAGGGACGTACGGGCCAAAGTCAGTTATAAGTATGCTACATTACTGCCTCGAAAATCAGAGATTTCGAGAGAAAGCTTGCGTCATGCACGCCGATAGCTGTGGTTGTGAGTATTTTTACCGTATTTTCAATTAAATATTAGTAGAGCATTGAACATTCCAATGCGACAATTTACAAAGCATCATTTTAATTTTTAAGTTCAAATTGTGAATATAACTTGAGTAACAGCAAAGATAAAAAACAACTGAACCGGGCAAAAATGTGCGCAACACGTTATACTCTAAAAGTTCGGTGCCATTTAAGTAATTTATATGTTCAAACTTACAAGTAATTATTGGTTTTATAATGACAGCTTTCTTTTATTTTGCAGCACTTTAATACTTTTGGCGTTTCTTAAAACTGCAGCTATAATTGTTTCTATCGCGCAAGACAATTTTTTCATGAAGCCCGCTTTTATTTTTTAAAGCTTTTTATTTTTTTTAATTTTTTTTCCATTACTTACTTATCGATCATTAACCTGAACTATCGTTTGCTTCTGTTAATATTTGGCAATTTAGTTTGATGATATTGATTTAATAATTTGTATGACAGTCAAAATTAATACTACTTAATTTACAGAAAATCAAACTTAATACAAACCATATCAAGGATTGAAGCAATGTATAAAAACAAGTATTCATAACATATATTGGGCTGTTTGAATATTTGATTATATAAAATATAATTGAATCCAGTTATCTTGCCATTTTTCCACTAAGTCTCTTTCCATACTTTGATATAGTTTAGTCTGGTTTAATTTGCTGATGCGAGGGTACATCATCATGTGTGAAGACTTGACAATGATTTTTTATATCTCTTTCTAAGTATTAATGAAAACAAAGCTTTAATACGTATGTGCGTTGCTTAGATTAAGGGAGCTTAACGTCATTATGTACAGACGTGACAGACATAGAGAGTTGCTTCCCTTGTATACCAGAATATTCAATCTTACGCGTTCCAAAGTTCAGGTTGAGACAGGTTGAAAGAAAGGTAAGACACATTTTTATTTTGTTTCCTTCAAATTGTAAAAAAGAACTTTATAATCATTTTTCTCTATTTAGATTTAATATTTCTACCTTTCATGTAAATACAAATATAACAATACTAAAAAGTTAAATCATCTGAAATTTGGTGCTATTTTGGTACAAAAGAGTATTATTTATTCCAATAGAAATAGGGCACTATCTATTAAAGAATTCATCGAGTTATACCTGTAAACCAAGTAACAATAAAATGTCGCGTAGATCATATTGGTTTAACAATCAATCGATATGTTGAATAAGTAGCATATTAGATATAATCGGTTGTTGCCTAAACAAAATTGTTTAAAATCGCTGCCTTTTAATTCAGTAGACAATGGTTACCCGTGATATATCCTATACTTTGATCATATCAAGTTCGTCATGAAAGAGACAAATAAAATGTAGAATGGATATAGTATATAAAAAGAAGGCTTTTCCGGCGGTATAAACTCTCAAATTGGATACCCGAAAAGGTAATGATATTGCTTTCATAAAACCCCATTGGATCACTCACTTTAGATCTGATCATCTGGACTAAAATATTCGAGTTATAATTATTAAGGTGTTTCTTAATTACGTATATCCATGTGAAACATTAAAAGATTTAACATATAAATAACATTGTGACTGTAACTGTCAGCTAATTTCAACTTTATACTATGTTAGTTAGGAAATAGATATCAATTCTGAGTGCATTGTTGCAGAATAATGCATGGTTTGAGTTCAAATGCGTATTAATTCGCCTATCGGCCTTCGTGATTATATTAATACGCATTTGAATGAAAAACGTGCATTATTACACAATAATGGACGAAGATTTAATATCTATTTCCATTCTAACTCGTCATGTAAAATATAATAATTACTATATAGTTGGACTTTACGTTTGGTGATTTAATTTGTTTTCGCCTCAGAGTTTCCAATAGAAACGTTCTTTAAAGGCTGTTCCAGTGGGTTGAAAAAACTGGCTGAAATCTACCGTTTGAAGAAACATTTTGAGAATAACGAATATTGAAAACGTTGATAAATTTTTGTTTGTTTATTTTATTTCTCTGTATATTTTTCAAGCGAAATACAAAGTATTAATAGCGAGCTCGACGAGCTGACCCGAAGGGTCTGCTCGCAAAGCGAGCTTTACGGTAACGCGAGTACCTGCTAAGTGATGGTTTCCGAAAAACCGAATTGGACACATCGCAACTTTTCGAGTTTAAAGATAACGATAAAAACTAAGGAATTCTGACTGAAAACGGATGTGTAGACTGGTCATCGCGCACGTCTATTGGAACCATAATTGGACGGGGAACCACAATAACGGAAGCTGTGTATAAAATATCGAATGACAGTTTTAAAACGGAAAATGAAAAATGAAAATTGAAGGCGCCATTTTGTTTGAAAAATCTGATAAATAAAAACATTTTTTGTCGAATTTTGTTGTGAAAACTATCTAGAATGAAAGAAAATGGTCTAACTAAGAAAATGAATCCGAACACCAATATCTTTTATTCAGTCGTTAACGCTGTACAGACGTTTAAAGTATTGTTTACGTGACGTCACAATGTAGCGCCAAACAGCACGTGCAAAACAATCAAATCAAGTACGCTATTTTAATGTCGCAAACCTTTAAAATTTACATTTATTGAACTTTTAATAATCTTTATTTCTCTTGAAAAATTACATAGTGAAAAAATAAACACCACACAGTTTTATCAACGATTTCATTTAACGACAGGGGCGGAGCCATATTAAACACAGTACGTGTGACGTCACACGCACTCGTCACTGCATTTGAAATAAAAATGAGAGATTATTTCATACTATTTCAAGTTAAAAGTACATCGAACTCGCTTTGAGGCTTTGCCTTTTTCATATTAGTGAAATAAATGTGAAATTTAACTCGTTTTCGACATTGAAAGATTCGATTGTGTTTGCACGAGCTGTTTAGCGCTATATTGTGACGTTACGTAAACAACACTTTAAACGTCTGTTCAGTGTTAACAACTGATTTAGAAATATTGGTATTCTGATTTATTTTCTTAGTTAGACCATTTTCTTTCATTCTAGATAGTTTTCACAACAAAATTCGACAAAAAATTGTTTTTTTTTTATTTATCAGATTTTTCAAACAAAATGGCGCCGTCAATGTGTCGGTTTGAAAATACACAGGGGGGGGGGGGATAATAAGAACGGCGATTGCATTGTTGTAGAATAATGTACGCTTCCGGCCTTCTTTGTTTATATAGAAACATTTCCGATTGTGTTAGAATATGAAATTGTTACACCGCTGTATTATTGTAGATGTCTTTTTCAGACAAACATGGATGTATCCCGAAAAATTATTGCTGAAACGAAGCAGAGCCTGGAATTATACTGCCTTCCATGTGATCAAGATGGTTTGAAAGTGTCGGTTCATGGATATTGTCGAGACTGCAAGGAATACCTCTGCAAAACTTGTTTTGAAAATCATACAAGGCCGAAGCCATGTAGGAATCACATTCTGCTTGATATAAACGACATGCCAGATCAACGAACGACTGTTAATATAAATGAAAAAGCATATTCCGAAAACTGCACCAACCATATGGATAAACAACTGGAGTTCTATTGTAACAATCACAAAACTGTGGCATGCTATGTCTGTGTTGCACTTGAACATAAAGAATGTAAAGCAGAATATATTCCTGATATGCCAGGAAACGTATCTCGTGAGTTGACAGATTTGGACAAAAAGGTGGAAGTATTAGTCAAGAAATGTGAATATAACATTATGAAGGCTTCAGCTGCTAAAAAACAACTAGAACAAAGTCACGGAAAAGTTGTTGAGGACATACGGCTTTTTAGGAAGGAAATAAACGACAGTTTAGATCAGATTGAATCGGTGATGATGACAGAAGCTGAAGCTGTTGTTAAAACAGCAAACTTCAAATTGGAGAATATTATGGTTGCTTGCGAAAAATTAGCCGGAAAGGTGACAAGTTTACAGTCATTTCTTAACGCCTTGATGGAGGAAAACAAGCCTCATAAGATTTTCACTGAATTGAAAAATGTCGGACCACATTTCATGACACTAGAGAGTGAAGAAATACAGATTGTCAAAGATAATATGGCATTTGACAACATTCGATTTGATCGGAACGGAAAGCTACTTGAGCAGCTGAAAAGTGAGAACAGCTTTGGAACAATTTCAACATACAGAAAACCATCAGCAGATACTGAAATATATGTCAAATATGATAGATCGCTCAACGTGAAATTTCCTTCTGATAAATCGCAAAGTAATGTTGTTGGGATGGCAATGGTTTCTTCCACTCGAATGATCATTGCTGATTATAATAACAACAAAATTAAAACAATAGATGTAGAAACTGGAACGCTGGTGTCAGAGAAAACCCTGACTTCAGCACCACTCGATGTTACAAAACTTCCAGAAAATAAACTTGGCGTTGCTTTACCTAACGAAAGGTGTATCCAGATAATGTCTTATACCGATACAAGTTTGCCTTTAGATCGTCGCATAGATGTAGGAGAAAGATTTTTTTGTGTAGCTTATTGTCAGGACAAGCTGGTAGTGGGCAGAAATTGTAATCCAGGGAAGCTGGTTATTCTTGATTTAGACGGACAAATCATACAGGTGTTTGATACTCCTGGATTGTTTGATGGACCTAAAAGGATTGTTATCAGCAGAGATGAGATGTTCATGTATGTATCTGATTACTCTCGTAGCAAAGAAAGCAAGTGTGTAAAGATAGACTGGGAAGGTAATGTTGTGCAAAGATTTGAGGATCAAGGATGTGAAGGCCCTATAGGAGTACAAGAGTTGGAAGATGGTACTTTGTTAGTTTGCTTATACTCAAGTCACAAAATTGTCAGATTGTCGAGCAGCTTCAAAGAATGTAAAATCACTTGATTAGAGGACATAAACCTTTCCTATCAACAAATTGTAACATACAGTGAAAGTAATCACACGTTATATGTAAGTTGTTCTTTTGAGCACGAAAATGTTTTAAAGCATACAATAGAAGTATTCAAAATGTGAGATGGATAATTGGTATGTTTTAAATGTGAATATATGCTGCAATGTTGTAAATTGTATATGATCAGTGATAGTCACATTATATCATTGGGAACATACTAAATACAAAATTATATATCGTTATCAAAGTTGGTTTATCTTGGAGATATAATAGATATCCATCCAGTTGTTAGAAAAATGTATAATAATGAAAGAAAATATCTTTTTTCAAATAACTGATAAATGGTGATTGTCATTTATATATCATTTTAAAGAACACATTTTTTATTACGTATTTACTTGTCCAGTAAATATTTGCTTTTCGTATTTAAATAATACTTCTGCTTCGAAGTATTTACATTTAATTGATATTTCTGCTTTGAAGAAGTGTAAAACCTATTTTTCTTGTCTTTTCGTAAATATTATTTTGTTTTATTTATAATTACTATTAAAAATTAGTTTTGTCTTTTTTGATTCGATGGAGTAAGAATGTGTCAATACATATAATAGATTTGTAATAATAACTAATTGATTAACGATGACTTTATCGGTGATTTTGAAATTGTTTTACTATTTATATGCCACATGGTTTGATATCAGCTGTATATGAAAGCATTTTTTGACCTTCGATATTTATTATCTTGCAGAATCTTCACATTCTTAATGCTACATTTCATATTAATAAACAAGAAAAATATTACATACATTCGTATTCGTATTCGTATCAATACACATGTAGGTGTGAACTAATTTCGTGTTCATTAAAATTATTCCGGTAATAGACATATAACAATCTTATTTACAAATTGTAAAAGTGAATTGATAAGACAACGATCCCAGAAGCATTTAAGGTAATAACAATCATTGAGAAAAAAATAAATGCATATAAATTGTAAATTTGTGTATGACAACTCACCCCCTAAACAAAACATAATAGACTCAACCAAAACAAGCGTCTGCTTCTTTACCTAACTATGTAGTTGCATGACCATGATTAGCAATAGCAAAATAGAGAAAAACAGAATCCCTTAAGAAAGCCCAACACGACAAAATTGAAAAACCAAGTTTAAGAGCTAAAGCTATTATAAAAATTATACTATGGCCACAGCAGATTTCGAACAGAAAAAACTTCTTTAAACAATAGGAGGTTTACCTCATTATTTGTATATTATATTATGTCTTGTGATAGTAAATTTGCGTGCTATGTAGTGCTGTTTTTGCCAATAATTACAGTATATAAAATTCATGTTTATATGATGTATGATGTACTGAGATGAATAAATTTGATTGATTTGAAGTGGAATTTCGTTAATCATTCGTTTATTCAGTTCAATTGAGTTGTTTACAATAATACATATACACGTAAATGAAATAAAATGTGAGAAAAAAATAGGGTTACACAAGATTAAAAGATTTAAAATTGGAAGTAAGTAATTTGATTAAGGTATCAGACACAATTAATTTCGCGCCTAATTGCGTTCTAATAGCTAAGAAATATTATCGCCAAGGATTCGCCAATTAAATCTGCATAACAGAGTCTTTACAAATATCTAAACTGATGAAAACATTAATCAAAGTAATATATTAAAGAAACTATAACAAGATTGCATTTGTAATAAAAATCCTTTGCCACCAGAACAATGTAACAAAAGAAGTATACCCTTTTATTTGTATACATTTGAACTTTGCCATAATGTAAGAGGGTCTAGTGAATTTTGGGGTCAAGATCATAGTTGAGCATTTAAAATGAAAGGCAATGCGCAGATGTGTCTCTTTTCATATACAAAGGCCATGGTGTAAAATTGATTCAAAATACAATAAGAATTTTGTTATTTACAGTATTATTTAGCTGTATTAAACTTTGAAATGCAGTTGCAGTAAATTTCTTAAATACTATCTTTTCCATTAATCTTTACCTATTTCTGGAAACATAAAAATACATTCATAATTTAAAATCATCTTTACATAAATGTTGTAAATAATAATTTCCTTATAATGGGCTCATCTCTTTCATAAATATCCTTGCAAAGCAAACATTACTCTTTAGGTCATGATCTCTAATCATTTCTAAAGATAGAATCTTTGAAAGCAAACATCTCTCTTGTCATTCAAGGCCAGATGCATGATTATTAGATTAGAGCGTGTTTATAAAGTAATAATACAAAGACGGTAGATCTCACCATATGTCGACATAAAATATTTTAGTTGTAAATTGCATATGTTATGACTATATTGATTGTGGATACAATTTAATATAAACGTAAAGCTGAACTTTTGATTGATCTACTCTAAACTTGTTTAATATCGATTTCTTTGCAAAGTGGGGTAATTAAATAATATGATAAAGCATATCAATATCTGACGGAAAATCAATCTTCCATTTGTACATTGTAATTGATTGACATTTATTTCATTTGAGGAAATATATATTTCTAACGTAAAATGGTTGGTTACAGCAGTTGAAAACATTAGATATATATCTTTTAATCCACCAATTCTGATGAGCATAACATATGTTACAAACAGGTCATAGTACATACAATCAAATACATATGGTAACATTTGTAAATTGAGTAACATGCATAAACATGGTACACTTCAAATATTATAGAACATATAAATTACAAGAGTTTCATGAATATGTCGATAGTATAAATGAATATATTAGCGAAAGTTAAATCGAAAGCATATATTCTACGTTATACAACCGAATCAAAATTCATTACAGAACAGAACATTATCTTAAGTCTAGTTTCGAAACGAAAGTACTAGAACAAAGAAGATGTATTTCAATTCATCAACAACACACATGTACAATAAAAGTTGCCAAATTGAAGGAGAGCATCCATGTATATTGGCATTTATGTAACATAAACAGACGGTCTCTATGCAATCAAAACATAGGCGAAGACTTTCATCTTTTATTATATTTTCAAAATCTTATTATGGGATGAAATCTCAATAAAACAAAGTTTGAAAGTTTAATGAACACTAATCTTTCTTATGGTGTGGTATGTAAACAATTTTGCATATTTTTTTGAATTTTGAATTTTATACAAATATTGTAAAACAGAAACAAGCTTCAGACTTTTCTGTCTGTTCATTAAGGGCTCATTTGTGTGATCAACTTTACAAATTTACCAAATGAAAACCTTAATTGATCTAAAGTTGTGTTATTAATATCACTGTGTTACTTACTTTTCCATCATAAACATTGATAGATTCAACCAAAAGATATAACATATATGGTCCTTTATATTTGGTTAGATATGGTTACAAAACAGTCTAAGTATATATTGTCTTCTTTTAGAAAGAAATGGAGAAATGTTGGAAGACCACTAGTGACACAAAGCCAAACTCGAACTTAAAGTGCCCTCCATATGATAAAGATGGTTTAGGCGAGTCGGCTCATGGATATTGTCAAGCATGTTTTCAGTTTGAAAGATCACTTAATGTGAAATTTCCCTCTGATATATCACAATGTAATGTCTGTGGGATGGTAATGATTTACAGCAACACAAATGATCGTCGCTGACTACGGGAATAAGAAAATTAAAATGATTGATGTAAACAAAAGGACCATGGTATCAAATGTAACACTATCTTCAGGACCGATGTAATAAAACTTCCAGGAAATAAACCTGCTGTCGCCTTGCGGTTTGAAAACTGTATCCAGATGATGTCTTACACTAAACGAAGTTTGACACAAGAGCGTCATACAGGTGTTATTGTGTAGCTTATTGTCGGGGCAAGCTAGTAATAGGTTGTAATTATAATTCAGGAAAGCTGATTATTCTGGATTTACACGGAAATATCATACAGGTGTTTGATACACCTGGATTGTTTGATTCGCCTGCAAAACTTGTTATCAGCAGTGATAAAAAGTTCTTGGCTACTCTACAAACAAGTTTATGAAGCGGTAAACGTAAGGTAATGTTATACAAATATTTGAGGATCCAGGATATGAAATACCAACAGGAATACAAGAGTTGGAAGATGGTACGTTGCTGGTATGCTACAGAGACAGTAGCAATATTGTAAGATTGTCGAGCAGCTTCAAGGAATGCGAACTTGTAGAATTAAACAAAATAAACCTTCGCTATCCAAAGGCTGTTACATATAATAAAATTGATCACAAATTGTATATAAGCTCTTCTTCTGATCAGCGGTATACTACAAATGATACAATTAAGGTTTTCAATACAAGATTTTTGTAAGCGCCAGAAAGATCATTATGTGTAAATGTATTTGAATACTTGCTGCAATGTGTGTACTAAATATTAGGCTTTAAAATTAATTTGTCACGTCTAAAAATAATATAAACGTATAAGTATATTATATACTAAAGAAAATAAATGTGACCATTAGATGTTTCAAAGTTTTATTTCCACAATTTAATATGATAAATTGTGCTGTCTGTTATAAAAAAAGACCTGAAAGATATACAATGTAGATGCATAATTTTTGCAATCGAAAGTTAAAGTAAAGGCGTACAGTTACAATTACACAATGAGCATAAGAAGCACATACAAAACTCAAATAAAGATTTATGAGAGATAAGATTTTGTCTTTTCACTCCCTCCAATTGTTTCTTCTTCAAGTTAAAAAAAGAATTTACAATATTGTAAGTAATTTGCCCTTTACTGTTGACTCCACTAAAGGGAGGGTAGAGTCAAAATAATGTTAAGGTAAGTGGTGTAAAGAAAATTAGGAAAAATGCATTGAAACAGGCAATGGTGGTAAGATGAGTATTCAACAAACCGATCTTTATTTAATTAGAAGAAAATTTCACAGTGAGACTATGATATACAATCAAAAACCCAACACACTGTCACTTTGTTGTGAACAGAAATTTATCCTGTGTAACCGCCAGGCTCGAGGTTTCCTGCCATAAATATACCTATATGACATGCAAGTTATATATATGGTTATACGTTTTAAATGTTGTCTTAGTAATTAAATATGCTAGAGCAATGTTTAATGTATCGTGATGATTAATATTTGAGTTTAAGCTATAACTGACATTTTTCGGTTTATTTGATTAAATAATACGGAGTTTTGTTTTGTTAAAAATTCGGTTAAATCTTCCCATTGTGACGAGACACTTAAATGAAGTTGCTATTAACGGTACATCAAATAGAAACATATGTCTAATAATTATGCCTATAATTCACACAGCAATGTCATACAACATCACGTACATTACATGATTCTGCAATTGTTTGATAAACATGAGGAAATACGTTGTTTATCAAATCTGCATTAATTTTCTTGGCAATAATCTTTCTTCTACGTTTTTAAACATTGCAAAACATCTTGTAATGTTAATAATGCAATGAACTATTTTGATTAACCTTTCAGCAAAGTTATATTGATAATGTGACAAGAAAGTTATCTCGCCTGGGCGTTTCTTTGTTAAATGTTAGTTTAATGTTCTGTACACCGAAAAATAATTTTAGAGGAGTTGAAAAAAAGTGATATAATCATAAATTTTTTGGCATACTACAAACATGTTTTTGCCTTTTCAGAAAATCAAAAGTAATACAAACCGTATCAAGGATTGAAGCAATGTATAAGTATTCATAACGCATGTTGGGCTTTTTGAATATTTCATTATATAAGATATTGAATTCTGTTATCTTGCCATTTTTTCTACTTTGTCCCCAGGGTTCCATAAGTGATATAGATATGTTTTGTTTCGATGATGCGAGGGTACATCATTATGTGTGAACGATTGACAACGATTTTTACTTCATCATTATTTTATATCTCTTTCTTAGTATTAATAAAAACAAAGATTTAATACGTTTGCATGCTGCTTAGATTTTAAGGGAGCTTAACGTCAATGTGAACGTGAAAAAACAGAGAGTTGCTACCTTTGCGTATCAGAATATTCAATCTTCCGCGTCCAAAAATTCAGGTTGAGATAGTAAAAAGAAAGGTATTAAATTTTCATTTTGTGTCCTTGAAATTTTAAATCATATTTATATGAACTCATGAACATTTACTTAAATGATTAATCATTTTTTGGCTATTTAAATGAAATAGCTCTGCCTTTAATGTAAAGACAAATAAAAGAATACTAAAAAGTTATTTCATTGACATTCGATCTGTTATATAATTATGCTTCTAAAACAATTTTCAAACATCGCAGAATATGTAAAAATATTTACGGCAAATATTTGTTCACAGTATATGTTATTATTAAAATATATGAATTCATTTCTTATTGAAAATTTTGATTTAGACTTTATGGAAAATAAATTTCTAATTACCTCCCTTTATTAACATGAAATGAGCCGCGTCACGACAAAACCAACAAAGTGGGTTTGCGACCAGTATGGATCAAGACCAGCCTGTGCATCCGCGCAGTCTGATCAGATCCATGCTGTTCGCTTACAAACTCTATAACAAGTAGTATAACAAGTAGAAAAACTGATAGCAAACAGCATGGATCCTGATCAGAATGCGCTGATGCGCAGGCTGGTCTGGATCCATGCTGGTCGCAAACCCATTATGTTGGTTTTGTCGTGACGCGGCTCAAATGTAAATTCGTTAATATCTTTACAAATAATGCTTTTTGGAACTTAAAATATTGATACATCTTCATTTGAGCATTATATTTATGATATAAAACCATACAAAATTGAGTTACAGGAAACAAATACATATGAGGCCATTTTTAGCCTGTCACATGTCCAAAATTTTCTTGGCACATCCCCCTTCTGGCAACCCCTGATGTAATATTTGGATGGGGACGGCGCCAAAAAAGTGGTCACTTTTTAAACAACATTTCTCAAACGAAAAACAGTGTTTTGGGCCTAAATAAGCATTTTTCACTGTCTGAGGCCTCAAAAAAAGGGGGGCAAAAAGCCGTCGAAACACGCTTATATAAGGAAAAAGGTTAAGAAATTACCGATAAATGTGAATAAATGTCGTAAAGGTAGCAAAAATGTAAAAAAGTAGCATTTCTGAGACATTTTTTACCATGCAGTTTCAACTAAAACTCAACAATTGAGGCAATGACAGTAACAATTTTTAACTGAGAATTATAGACACGTGTCCTTCAGTATGCATTTTTTTCTAATCGGATATGGTCTTCCCTATATAAAAAGCAAAAACAAACAACAACAACAACTGATGCGTTTTCAAAGTCCGTCAGTGTATTTAACCAGAAAAAAAGGAAAAGTAGTTGTCTAGGTAATGTGTATATAATTTTATTATCAACACTATGTTTAGACTTGACCAATAACAAGCTTTAGTCATCAGCTAATTTTGATATTTGTTTTTATTCACAATTCCTTTCAACAGCTTCAAACCAATGGGTAATTTTAAAAAAAAAAAACCTAGTTGTCCTTCAAACAAGTCATATAAATTATCATTCAATTATGTACATCTAACTTGAACTAGTTAAAATTATTCAAATCTTAGAAAATCTCTTTGTCAGAGTCTAGAAAGAAGCCAGAGCTTTGATATATGGTAAATAACATGGATTAGTCCTTAGGTCAAAATTGAAGCTCACTGGAATTCTGATACTAAGACCTACATAAGAATACAAATTTTAATCTTCTTGCCTTCGTATATAAATGTCCCTGGATTCAGAAGTTGCCCTATTTTGTGAAAAACGAGTGTAACTTAAAACCAATGGGATTGTCTTTATATATATATATATTGTTACATAACTTTGCCAAGATAAGTCTTTTACAGGTCATACAGATAGTGGATCTTGCATAAAAAATACCATTTATATCCCTGGAATATAGAATTATCTTAACATCATTTTGTTAAGAAGCGGGGAGTGGATATATTATTTATTTATTTTTATTTAAGAAAATGGATGTGTCGGGAAAGATAACTTCGACATCGAAGGCAAACCTCAACCTGTATTGCATTCCGTGTGACACAGATGGATTAAAGGTACCGGCTTACGGATTTTGTCAGGACTGCAAGGAACATCTTTGCAACAGTTGCTTTCAATATCATAGAAGGTCAAGGCCATCTAGACACCATGTACTACTTGAAAAAGACGCAATGTCAACAAAACAAACAGGCGTTGACGTAAATGCAGACGTCATTATTGACAACTGTACCAACCATAGGGATAAACCATTGGAGTTCTATTGTAACACACACAAAATTGTAGCATGCTATGTCTGTGTTACACTTGAACACAAACAATGCAAATTTGACTATATTCCTGATGTTTCAGGTAACGTATCTGGCGAGTGGATAGATTTGAACAAAAAGATGAAAGATTTAGTCAAGAAATGTGAATATAACATTATGAAGGCTTCAGCTGCTACAAAGCAACTAGAACAAAGTTGTGAAAAAGTTGTTGAAGACATACGACTCTTGAGAAAGGAAATAAACAATCAGTTAGATCAGATGGAACCGGTAATGTTATTAACACAGCAACCTACAAAGTCAAGAATATCAAGGCTGCTTGCAAAAAATAGCCGAGGAAGTGAAACGTTCACAGTCAATTCTTAATGGCCTGAAGGAAGCAAACAAGCATAATAAGCTTTTCATTGAATTGAAAAATGTCTTCGTGTGATGACACTGGAAAGTGAAGAAATACAGATTGTCAAAGATAATATGACATATGACGACATTTAATTTGACCGGAACGAAAACCTTCATGATCAACTGAAAAATGAGAAAAACTTTGGAACAATTTCAACATAGAGAAAACCACCAGAAGATACTGAAATATGTGTCAATTATGAAAGATCGTACAACGCGAGTTTTCCTTCTGATAAAGAATGTAGCAATGTCATTGGGATGGTAATGGTTTCTGCCACACAAATGGTCATCGCTGATTACGGTAATAAAAAGATTAAAACAATAGATGAAAACACAGGATCGTTGTTGTTAGAGGAAACCCTGTCTTCAGCACCACACGATGCTATAAGACTTCCGCAAAATGGATCGTCGTATAGATGTCGGAGAATGGTGTTATTGTGTAGCATATTGTCAGGACAAGCTAGTAGTAGGCTGTAGTTGCTGTCCAGGAAAGCTGGTTATTCTGGGTTAAGATGGACATATGATTCAGGTGTTTGATACTCCTGGATTGTTTAATGGACTTGAAAAGATAGTATCAGCAGTGATGAGAAGTTCATTTATGTTAAATAACAACCTTTCAATTACATATTTACATCTCCAATAAGTTTCTCAATTTTGAATCTAATTGATAATTCTGCTCTGAAGAAATGTTAACCCAATGTTTCCTTTTAGGTATGTTAATAAAAAATAATGTAAATTTGACTTATGCTTAATTATAATAAGCAAATGTTGCATACCTCTATTAATTCCATGACAAGAAAAGGAAAAAGAATATTTCAATACACGTAGGAAGACAAGTGTAAGATTTGTAATACATGTAGTTACTTAATGATTTGTGTTGACTTCATCAGTGAGTTTGAAAAGAATTTTACTATTGACATGTCACATAACTTGATATCAGCTGAATATAAAAGTTAATTTGTTGACCATAGATATATATTATATTGCAGAATCGTTACATTCAAAATGTTATATTTCATACTGATCGAGATGAAGAAGAAACTTTTAAACAATACATGGTTAACCTAATTATTTGTGTGTTGTGGTAGTGAATGAAATGCTATGTAGTGTTGATTTTACAAATAATACCTGTATATAAATCACATGTTTGTATGATGTACTGAGACTAATAAATTTGATTAATTTTATACGACTTGATTGGAATAACGTTTATATCCCTGGTTAATCATTCGTTTATTTAATTTAATTGAGTCAAATAATACATAAACACGTTAATAAAATCATAGTTGAATAAAGTGTAATTAGAATAGAGCTTTACAAAGATTTTATTATTTTATCGATGAAAAATAATTCATTATAGATTCGGTGTAGGAATATTGGGTAAACACTAATGACTGGTGTGCGTTGAACCCTCTTTAAAGTAACGGTTCATAGAATGGAAAAATAACACATTTATACAAGCAATTCTTCAAGTCCATTTTCTTGGATTTTGCATTATCGCATGATGCGGCGATTTGTCTTTGATGTTCCTCATCTGTTGCGTACGCAAATAACATGCTTTTTATGTAATTTCATCTCGCCAGAAGATATCATAATAATTTAAAGATACATAAATACACATCTATTTTTTTCAATTTTCAATGACAAGACACATACTAAGAATTATTGCAAACTAAAAATTGCAAAAGTGGTTCCTCTGTTGGATTTGCTTCATCATCATTAACAAAAAATAAACAACATCAGCAGCAGCAACAACATCATCATAATCATTATTATTATAAGGTATAGTATATGTACTTCATATAATAAGCGCCATATTAACACAGCTACAGATGTTTTTGAACTCAAAACATATGTATTTCAATATTTCAGGTTAAATGATGAATTTGAATTTGGCCGGTGCTATAGAGCATGGGCGGTTGTTTGCACTTTCCAGTACCATCAATATACAGGCTCAATTAAGCCGAGCCTGCAGTCATCAATTTTGCCGTTTTGTGCGCTCGTTAGAGATTCCTTTTTCTCCCTTCTTTACCGGTACTTTGACTTTATACATGTTTTTATTTTTGACGCCAGGGATACTTCTGTTTGATTTGAAATGTTGTTCTATAGTATCTTTTTTCAGATTAAGGGCTTGATAGCTTAAACAAGACTGATATAATTTAAAAGTGGATTAGTGAATTATACATGTTGGATGTTTCTTAATTAATTTTGTTTCACCTCTTTCATATTTAACTGTTGAATACTCATTAAACCGGTTATATGGGCGTAGACAGTAACTTGCACCTTCCACCACCGTCTAAGAACAGACCGATCCTGCCACATTTTTTAATTGTGCACTTTAGAAAATTCTTTACGAATTTCTATTTTCTATTGAATTGCTCGTGTCATATGAACGTTCTTAGCGTTTTGTTATGTTTCTGTTTTTTTTTTAATTGAAACAATTTTTTTCAAATTTGGATAACCAAATCCGTAATTTAGATAAATCGTTAATCAAAATAATATGATGCGATATATTAATCTATTAAAATATTATGGTTTTAAATTGTATGTCAACATATAAAGGATTTGCATCATAAAATCATAAACAATATTTCAATAATGAAATAATCGACATATAAAATTAAAGTAAAGAATCATCTATATAGATAAATGAAATTATTATCGTATCGGATATAGCTTAAATGAGTGTTTATGTATGGTTTCTGTACCTTAAGTTGAATATGGAGTGATACCTTAAATATTTTCTTTTAACGATACACGTGTATTTCGTGGGTTGGTAGGGTATATATAGTGTTTTCGCGGTTTTTCTTCACTCGACGCTTGCATTTGGTGGTACTTAAATAACCTGTTTAAATACGAAATTATGAGTGATGAAGAAAATCGGTATTCTCAGCCACGTGGAGAATCGTTACAAAGAGCAGAAATTGTTGACGAACTGAAGAATTATTTTGATTCTAAATTCAACGACTCCAAGAGGAGCGTTCAGACTGATACAGAGTGAATTGCAGAAGCTACAAGAAAAACGGTTAGAAAAAATTCATCTGTTACTTTAAAGGGTTTATCTAACAATTAACAGTATCAATTCAATTGTGAACATGATGATATGCTCGACACTATTGATAAGACTATTTCGCTAAGAAATGCAGGCAAAGCTCATGAGTATATTTCTGAAGCAAAACATCTTATTAAAAGAAGAAATAAACTGATCAGAATTGCTGACAATTCTCCTTCCGGTTGGGCCACCATGCAAGAGTATAAGAAATTGGATGTGGCTAGCGATTCTGATGACGTTAAAAGAATTCGTAAAGCTGAAGACCGGGCCAAAGCTCGTATCGAAAAGGCCAAATTGTCTACTTAATCTAACCAAAGCTCTCAGTTTAATTTTCGTAGCTTTTGCCGAACACCAGAATCTAGATTGGTCATGGCTGGCGGATCCTCATAGCAACAACAACTTCCCACAACAGTCGTTTGCTTCAAATGTGGACGGTTGGAACACATCGCATCTGGATGTACACATGTCAGAACCGGTCCATATACAAGACCCATGGGTACCTCAACAGAGTCAAGAGCACCTGAATGTGACAAGCAGGAAGTCAAGATTAATAAACAATGAATTACAAGACTCTTCTTTTGAATATGATAAGTATTGGTTTTTTGATAATTTGCACTCTGATTTTTCACATTTTTGCCATCACGAGATATTTTGTGAAATATATACAGAAAGTAGTATTAAAATTTCTGATTATTCAGTAAAAGGTCGATTAAAACATGCTTTAGAATTTTGGGAAACTTCGATACAACCTAACGATGATATTCTTAATTATTCCTCCAGTTTATTTGATACCACGGGCTTTAAACCATTTATTATATTCTAAAGCCAATGGTACATTAGTAGCCCCTTACTGCCTTCGAGCCCTTATCCCCGATGATTTTTGGGGAAATATCAAATCTTAAGCAATTTGTTTGTGAAATACTTTTGTTTAATGATCCAAAGGATATATATGTTCAAGGCAGAAACAAAGCAACTATTTTTGGATCTACGTACTTTACTAGCATGGTAATTGTTGCTAGAATAGAATGTTGTTAGTTTTGACTCATATATTTTATGTTTAATGATTGGTTAAAAGGTCAATTTTTTGTGAAAAGCAATGCTATAATTAAGCATAATGAAATATTTTGTTTTATTATTGTTTGTCAATTTTACAGGCATTTTAACCAGTCAGCGTTGGTTAGATGTACAAGAAATGTGTAGATTTTTGCCTAAATACCAGAAGCTTTTCTCAGAAGTGAAAGACGCTGTGATGTATAGCAAATAACATATGATACGTAAGTATAAATATTCTTTTGTAAATTTTCAAAATGGTGTATGCAATAACAGTTTTCTTTTTTGCCTGCCTCACCTGTAACTGTAGCACTGTATTTAGTGTCTTTAATACAGTTCGAGAATGAGTGTTGTGGGAAATCAAAATTGAATACAGCGTTTTATGCTATTAACTGTGCTCACGAGTTAGCTTCTTTAAAAAATCCATGTAAAGACAATTGGTTAAGATTATGTTTGGAAGGTTGTGTCAGGAAAGTATGTCGACCAGTGCAGAAAAAACAACCTATTTCTCCTGATATTTTGAAAAGATTATTACATGTATATACTTTTGCTTCTGAGAATTGTTCTCTGGGAAATTTGAGAATAGTTACCTTGTGTATTTTGTGTTACGCTGATTTTTTACGAATAAGTGAAGCCTTAGATCTAAAACGCTCTGATGAAGATTCTTTGAAGGACCGATTATCTGTGTCATTAAATCTTCATTTATAATTGACACTGTTATTAATCAATAGCCATGTGTTTTGAAGCTATTACATTATATTGTGACTTGAAATTATCACATCAAATTGTTGTTTGAATTTATTTCATCAAATAGTGATTTGAAATTATTACTTTATATATCAGTGATTATGTTTTAACCTAATATGAATCATTTGTAATAGTAAAAGTTTGATTAAGGAAGATTATATTCTTTTCATTCTGTTTGAATATCTTTTTATATCGAATGCTTGCCTTGAATCGAAGTGTTGCCCCTCGTTGGGCGGAAGTGTTGCCCCTCGTTGGGCGGAAGTGTTGCCCCTCGTTGGGCGGAAATGTTGCCCCTTGTTGGGCGGAAGTGTTGCCCCTTGTTGGGCGGAAGTGTTGCCCCTCGTTGGGGGAAGTGTTGCCCCTCGTTGGGTGGAAGTGTTGCCCCTTGTTGGGCGGAAGTGTTGCCCCTCGTTGGGCGGAAGTGTTGCCCCTCGTTGGGTGGAAGTGTTGCCCCTTGTTGGGCGGAAGTGTTGCCCCTCGTTGGGCGGAAGTGTTGCCCCTCGTTGGGCGGAAGTGTTGCCCCTCGTTGGGCGGAAGTGTTGCCCCCTGTTGGGCGGAAGTGGTGCCCTGTTACGGTTTTATATAACTGTGTTATATAGTTTTACATTTTTTGCCTGAAACTACGAAACAAATTTTAATATTTTTAATCTTTTGATATTTATAAAAATATTTATACTTTTTATGATTTTTTGGATATATTATAAACTATCAGTTTTTGGCGAAAAATGTAATTAGATTTTCAGAAAACAGATGGAACTGACTTGATCACGTCTCGCATTGAGTCTCTGGTGTACTACAGTTTATACAGGCCTAGCTAAGAGATGGAAATACTCTGAACGGAAATGTTTCTGGTATATATGTATCTGGGTAACATCATTCTTTTACTGATAATTTGTTTAAGAGATTCAATAATTTTATTTTCCGGACGTAATACCCTCTTTGTTTTACTCGATATGTACTACCAAATATTAAGCGTTATTCCTATGTATTTGTTGTTGTTTCTTGCTATAGTAGATTAGAGAATAATTGATTTACTCTCGACATAAGAGAGAGTAATTATTTATACACTAGGTTGTTGCACGTACAGTTTGCTGTTACGATACGGTTCCGTAATCGCGTCTCTTTTTTTCTCCTTTTAAAAAAAAATACTTGGATACTATTAGTTATTTGCTCTATACTCATAAAATATATTTCTAATTGATTGTTTTATCTCTCTATTATGGTAGGTGATATGGAACACTTTTGTGGGTCGTGTTGTCGCTAGCGACAGTACGACAAAGCTCAAAACGGCGCGTTGTCGGGCTTTCACCCTGTCGCTAACGATGCACGCAAAACGGTGCGTTGTCGGGCGGCGTATTGTCGCGATGTCACATTGTCGCTCTGTTGTGCTAAGTCGGTGTAACGTAAAACCCAAAACAAACAAAATGATAGTAAAATTACAAATCTGTGTGTTTAAATGCTTTTAATCAGCAAACAATTCGGTTAAGTGTGTAATAAAATACTATTTTATTTTACTTTCGGTATGTTAAATAAAAAATTGTTTATCTTTTTGAAAGGGTATTTTCCGTCGATCAGCTGGTCAGAAAGATTGGAAATTTACAAGAAGATGTCATTATCTCCATTCCGGAAAAAAAAACTTGAATATTACTTCAACTTCTTTTGTCTGTATGACTTTGCATCTTTTTATGCCCCCGGGCATATAGTAATTAAACCGTCCGTCTGTCCCTCTGTCCGTCCGTCTGTACCAGGTTAACCTAGAACGGCAAGTTGGATTTTTCTTAAGTATTACCTGTATCAATGGCTTCTTAGTTTACACACTTACTAATCTACTAATCAATACAAAGTACATGATCTGGTCAAGTTACATAACTATGACTTCCATATTTACTAAGTTATTGTCCTTTCCAGCACTTAAAAAATGAATAATGGTTAACCTCAAACGGCAAGTTGGAAATATCTTAAGTTATATCTATTCTAATGGCTTCATAATATCCACACTTACTTATCAATACAAAGTACATGGTATTGCCAAGTTATATAACTGTGTCATCCATATTTCCCAGTTATTTCGCTTTTTTCACTTTGAAAATAGGACCTTGTGTGGTTAACCTATTTCGGCAAGTTGGATTGATCGTAAATTCCTCTTAATTGCTTAATTTATTTAATGACATCTTGCATATTTGGTAGGTGGATACCTTTAATGGTCCTCTAATTTTATGTGGAATAAGTGGTCTCTAGGGTCAAGGTCACTGGTTTGGAAAATAAATTTAAACATTTTTGCTCATACAGCCTTTATTTTTTGGTTTATGTCTTTCATGTTTAATACAAACATGCCAAGGGAGGTCCTCCTTCTTTGTAAGGGGTCATTTGGTCAAGGTCAGTGTCACCAATGTCAAGGTCACCAATGTTAAAAATAGATTTTTACATTTTTACAAGTGTATTACCCAATTTTATAGACAGATGTCATTTATAATTGCCCAACTTCCGATGTGCTCGGGGATCCACTTCACTGGAGAGCTTTCACCCACATCTTAACAGGTTCATCCCAGGTAATAAATACAAACCTTAGCACAGTAGTTTGTACAATTATTATGATTGTAAACTAATGCTCAGATCTGATCACCTTACAGATTTATGTCTAGGCTTATCTGTGTTTGTTGACAACTCCCATTTGCCATTTTTAGCTCACCAGAGCCGAAGGCTCAGGGTGAGCTATTAGTATCAAAGGGGGATGCTCCGCCGTCTGTCGTCATGTGTCAACAATTGTCTTCTTATCTGAAACTACTGGGCAGATTTACTTCAAATTTGGTCTGTAGCATCCTTGTGACAGTCACACTTGAAGTTGCTCATGTCATTCCAATTGGCCTCTTTTAGGGGTCAGCAGAGCTAAAAACAGAAAAACCTTTAAACATCTTCTTCTACAAGACTAATGGATGGATGATCACTTAACTTTGTCTGTAGCATTCTTGGATAGTGTCTTATCAAGTTTGCTCATATTAATTTGATTGGCCCCTTTTAGGGGTCAGCAGAGCTAAAAAAAGAAAAACCCTTAAACATCTTCTACAGAACTAATGGATGGATAATCACCAAACTTTGTCTGTAGCATTCTTGGGTAGTGTTTTATCAAGTTTGCTCATATTAATTTGATTGGCCCCTTTTAGGGGCCGCAAAAGCTAAAAATAGAAATACCTTTAAATGCCTTTTTCTAGAGAACTAATGGATGGATGATCACCAAACTTTGTCTGTAGCATTCTTGAATAGTCTTTATCAAGTTTGCTCATATTAATTTGATTAGATCCTTTTAGGGGCCACTTAAATTAAAAATAGATATACATTTAAACATTTATTGCTACAGAACTAATTGATGGATGATCACCAAACTTTGTAGCATTATTGGGTTGTCTTTTATTAAGTTTGCTCATATTAATTTGATTAGCCATTTTAGGGGTCGCTAAAATTAAAAATAGAAATACGTTTAAACATCTCCTACAGAACTAATTAATGGATGATCACCAAACTTTGTCTGTAGCATTTTTGGGTCATCTTTTATCAAGTTTGCTCTAATCATTTGATTGGCCCCTTTTAGGGGCCGCTAAAGCTCAAAACGTTTAAACATCTTCTTCTTCAGAACCAATTGATGGATGATCACCAAACTTTGTCTGTAGCATTCTTGGGTACTCTTTTATCAAGTTTGCTTATATTTATTTGATTAGCCCCTTTTAGGGGCCACTAAAGCTAAAAATAGAAAAAAATCTTCGAACATCATTTCCTACTGAAATAATTGAAAGATGATCACCAAACTTTGTAGCATTCTTATGTAGTCTTTTATCAAGTTTGCTCATATTGATTTGATTAGCTTGGTTAAAGCTATAGCTTACATACCCCAGGTGATTGCATTTTTTCAAAACATATTCTATGCTCAAATTTAATATTAGAATATATTAACATTCTAACACTGAAAAGCAGTTGTTTCCGGTGAGCGACTCAGGCCCTCTTGTCTCAAATAAGTTTTGTTATGGTAAATGATTTTTGTATGGTTTGCACAATTATGCTCCTTTATCTTGACACATTTCCAGTCAAGCTAGTGTTACATCGATGCCCAGCACATCTGAAGTACCATACACTACTCAGAGGTACAGGAAGCGAATACTGGAAAAGGATTAAACTGACATATTAAAAAGAAAATATAAGAGAAAGAAAGTGCCGACTTGTAGACATTGTGGCCAGGAACGTACAGCCCCAAGCCATGTTTAGTACTTCATGAACTGGTTTTGTCCGGCCACTGCCACAATGTCTTTCGAGAATTGGAAAGAATCAATGAAACAAAAAGGATGTGGAAAGAAAGAAAAAAAGGAGTAAGGTTGTGCTTCAGTTCATAATTATAATATTAATCAACACTGCAAGTGACAGTTCTTTAGGTGGATTTATTTACGGTCTTATTAACGGTACTTCATATGATATTCATCAACATTGAAAGTGACAGTTCTTTAAATGGATTTATTGACGGTTGTATAAACGGTACTTCATATAATACTTATCAACACTGAAAGTGACAGTTCTTAAAGTGGATTTATTGAGAGTCGTTAAGTGACAGTTCTTAAAGTGGATTTATTGAGGGTCGTCTTATCGGTGCTTCATAGGATATTAATCAACATTGAAAGTGACAGTTCTTTAGGTGGATTTATTGACGGTCGTATTAATGGTGCTTTAGAGGATATTAATCAATACTGAAAGTGACAGTTCTTTAAGTTGTTTAATGAACAGTCCTTTATAGTGGATTTATTGACAGAATAACAGTGCTTCATAAGGTTATTATCAACACTGATAGTGACAGTGATTCGTCATTAAAAAGGGCAGTTTAAATGTAAATTATAACAGCATAGTGGCGCAGTGAAAGCGTGCTGGGCCCATAACCCAGAGGTCGGAGGATCGAAATCGTTTAACATATATGGCTAATATTTACAATACTGTAAGAATGGAATGCATAAGAAATGGCATCATTATTATTTATAAAAGAAAATCATATTCCAGTCACATGACGAATGAAAAATGCTGAAACCCTTGCATTATTTGAAAATTAAATGAAATATGTATTCAAAAAAAAAAATTTATTTTAAAAATATGTTTATTTTATTGAAATGAAATAATAAAATCTTTGTTTTTTGCTTTAAAATTTCCCTAATTTTCTTTTTTTGTTTTTTCTTTTTTTTATGCTGTTTATTTTTATATTTTAGCCAGATTTAAAATTTTTTTATCTTTTTTAATTTAAACTTTAATTAAAGAACAAAAAAAATTTTTTAAAATAGGTTTAATTTTAAGAAAATAAATGTGAATGAGTACATTTTGGGGAAAAAATTTTTTGACAGAAAAAAAATTTTTAACTCGAGTTTAATCTTTTACGGGAGAAATTCGCTAAAGCTATTTTTTAGCAGGACCTAATTCGAATTTTAAAACCCTTTCAGGTAAATTTTTAAATAATTTCATGTCATCAAAAACATTTTTTTTAGTTTTTTTTTACTGCTCAACCCCAAATTTGCGCGAATGTCCCTTTGGCCCAGGTTTAACTTTCTGTTATTAACGTTTTAAGTTTTTTTTTTTTTCCCAATTTTTTCCGGTTTAAAATTAAATTTTTTTAAACTATAATTAACATAATGGTTTAAAAAAAAAAAAAAATATTTGTTTTTACAAAAGTACATAAATAAATTAATTTCTACTTATTTGTAAAAATAATAATTCAATTTTTTTTATTCAGTAAAAAATTATAAAATCTTACATTTAAAGCTGTTAAAAAAATTTTACATGTTTTATTAATTTTTAAAAATTAAAAAAGTAATGATTTTGAATTCTTTTAGTTTAAAGTAACCTGTATTGAGGATCATAGATAAGGGGAGTTGCGAAAACCCTTTTATAAAAGGGATTGATCAGAAAAATATAATGAATACTATATATCTTATTGAATATAGTGTGCAATTATATGGTTTTCAAAATCGTGAATTATAACAGCAGAGTTCCCCATTACCGATTAGTTCATATCAATTGTGGTAGTAATTCTGGTTGTATTGACCAATCCCTGGCCAGATCACCTACCATAATTCTACCACAAATGCTATCATAATTCAGAAAGAGGCTACAGTGTCAGACTATTCCAAGATGGCGGATATCTATATGTTGTGTGCTATAATTTACTTTTAAATAGCAATTTATCTTTTCCGTGGATGTTATTGTGTAAATTTTGTGTGTTGTTAAACTACCAGTGGTTAATACAGGTAAATCATGAGCAGCAGAATGTTTTATATTGCTTATTTGGTTTATAGGATGGGTATTAATGTGTTGACCTACTTTCTGCATTTTGTAAATAAAAGGCAAAAAAAAAACCCCACTACACATCCTTTACTCTTTTACTCTGTTAGTCTGTTAGTTACTTATTTAAACTTACTATACTTATACCGCCCTACTTATACTGTGTATTGTGTATGTACATGTAATGTATATCATCATAGAATTAATGACTCATGGAATTGAAAACTTAAAAATACACTTTTGAAAAATGTACTTTATATTGCAAAATAAACAGGAGAATAGATTTAAATCACTCAAGATAACTGATAAATAAATGTATTACAGGAAAAAGACATTTCATCACTTAAACAGTTTTTCTATGTAAAAAACTTATTTTAAGCAGTTTTCGCAGTCAAATTAATTTTTTTATTTGTGGTAGCGCAACCTGGGCTCACAGGCCGAATTTTTGGCGCAGTGGAAGCGTGCTGGGCCCATAACCCAGAGGTCCGAGGATCGAAACCTCGCTCTGCTATGACTTTTTTTAAATTCGTTTAAAATATATGGCTAATATTTACAATACTGTTAGAATGGAATGCATAAAAAATGGCATCATTATTATTCATTAAAGAAATTCATATTCCGGTCACGTACATGACGAATAAAAAATTCTGAAACCCTTGCATTATTTGAAAATTAAATGAAATATGTATAACAAGCTAAAAGATAAGGACTTTATTTTATAAAAATGACTGAAACATTGTCATATAATGTGATACATGTAATAATGAAATTATTTTGTTCATAATATGCGATCTCAAACAGTTTCCATTAGATTTTTTTTCCTTTTTTTATGTCTGATACTA
The DNA here is from genome assembly GCF_026571515.1 of Ruditapes philippinarum. Taxonomy (NCBI): domain Eukaryota; kingdom Metazoa; phylum Mollusca; class Bivalvia; order Venerida; family Veneridae; genus Ruditapes; species Ruditapes philippinarum. The sequence continues at coordinate 144,592 of NW_026861270.1, forward strand.
TTCTACTTATCGTCATGCTTTGTCATGAGTAAATTTGTATCCTCTTTTTCCAAATTATTTCACTCATATAAATATACTGAACAAAAAAAATATTTCCGAGACATAGCGTTATCTAAGAAAAGTCAAAATGTCGAATGAGGTACATATATTCGGGCAAACGATTATTTGACAGATAAAACAAATTTTAACTCGAGTTTAACTCGTTTTACAGGAGAAATTCGCTGAACGCTATTTTCATTGCATGCACGGACCAGTAGATTCGTATATATCTTATAAACCCTTTCAGGATAATTTTATAGACTTTCATGTCATAAACAAAAAAGACGTTACTTTTTTTCAGCTATCTTTCTTTTTTTTTGACATGCCTCGAATTCTGCACAATTTGCGCGAACTGTCATTGGCATGTTTAACTTTCTTAGCCGGATATGAGTGACAGCGTTGGGTAAGATTATGGTTACAATTATCCAGAGATTTTAAATTATTGACATTTTATATAGAAACTATCAAGTTAATATGAATTAGAGATATTATGAAAGGAGATAAAAAAAGTACCTTTGTTAATACAGGTAAAGAATACATAAATAAATTAATTCAATACAATGATTTGGTAAAATTACTATTCAATTATTTTTATTCATTTGAAATTAATTATAAAATGGGCTACATTTAAGCGTGTTAGTAACCCAAATTTACACTGTTTTCCAGAATGTTTTAAAATTCAAACAAGTAAGTGATTTATCACATTCTCGTTTGTTCGTTTCTTAGATACAAGATAACTATGTATTTGCAGTAGATACATATGGTAAGTGGAGTTGCGTACCTTTTATGAAAATGAGGGATTGCATCAGAAAAATATAATGAAGTACTATAATAATCTATATTGAATATATGTGCAATGTGGTTTCAAATCGTGAATTATAACAGCAGAGTGGCGCAGTGGAAGCGTGCTGGGCCCATAACCTATAGGTCCGAGGATCGAAACCTCGCTCTGCTATGACCTTTTTTTATTCGTTTAAAATATATGGCTAATATTTCACATTCATTCCTACTTTCTTGGTTACACGCATAAAACATTCTCTTAAACCATTATTGAAACATTATAACATTCATGTTGCCCTTTCTAAAGAAATATAAGATTATTTGTTTTGAGACATACTATGCCTTTATTGTCTGATTATAATGACAATAATGAATTCTACTTACCGTCTTGCTTTAATAAGAATGTACTCTGCACATTTGTGTGATGATTTTCCCTCCAAATTATTTCAGTCATATAAATATTGATATGCTACTATTTATATCAAAATTAAGCAAACAGTAGTCTAAAGCATTTTTGTTATACATGTTCTTTAACTTAACTTAAATAAAGAATTTTTAACAACATAATTTAAAAAATAGATAACTCTGTATTTTGAAATTCTTTATGATGTATGGAGTTGCATACCATTTATGAAAATGAAGGATTGCATCAGAAAAATAGAATGAAAGTTGAATAGTCATTAGCAAGGGCAGTTTAAATGTAAATTATAACAGCAGAGTGGCGCAGTGGAAGCGTGCTGGGCCCATAACCCAGAGGTCCGAGGATCGAAACCTCGCTCTGCTATGACTTTTTTTAAATTCGTTTAAAATATATGGCTAATATTTACAATACTGTTAGAATGGAATGCATAAAAATGGCATCATTATTATATATTAAAGAAATTCATATTCCGGTCACATACATGACGAATAAAAAATGCTGAAACCCTTGCATTATTTGAAAATTAAATGAAATATGTATAACAAGCTAAAAGATAAGGACTTTATTTTATAAAAATGACTGAAACATTGTCATATAATGTGATACATGTAATAATGAAATTATTTTGTTCATAATATGCGATCTCAAACAGTTTCCATTAGATTTTTTTTCCTTTTTTTATGTCTGATACTATTCTACTTATCGTCATGCTTTGTCATGAGTAAATTTGTATCCTCTTTTTCCAAATTATTTCACTCATATAAAATATACTGAACAAAAAATATTCCGAGACATAGTGTTATCTAAGAAAAGTCAAAATGTCGAATGAGGTACATATATTCGGGCAAACGATTATTTGACAGATAAAACAATTTTAACTCGAGTTTAACTCGTTTTACAGGAGAAATTCGCTGAACGCTATTTTCATTGCATGCACGGACCAGTAGATTCGTATATATCTTATAAACCCTTTCAGGATAATTTTATAGACTTCATGTCATAAAAAAAAAAGACGTTACTTTTTTTCAGTTATCTTTCTTTTTTTTTGACATGCCTCGAATTCTGCACAATTTGCGCGAACTGTCATTGGCATGTTTAACTTTCTTAGCCGGATATGAGTGACAGCGTTGGGTAAGATTATGGTTACAATTATCCAGAGATTTTAAATTATTGACATTTTATATAGAAACTATCAAGTTAATATGAATTAGAGATATTATGAAAGGAGATAAAAAAAAGTACCTTTGTTAATACAGGTAAAGAATACATAAATAAATTAATTCAATACAATGATTTGGTAAAATTACTATTCAATTATTTTTATTCATTTGAAATTAATTATAAAATGGGCTACATTTAAGCGTGTTAGTAACCCAAATTTACACTGTTTTCCATAATGTTTTAAAATTCAAACAAGTGATTTATCACATTCTCGTTTGTTCGTTTCTTAGATACAAGATAACTCTGTATTTGCAGTAGATACATATGATAAGTGGAGTTGCGTACCTTTTATGAAAATGAGGGATTGCATCAGAAAAATATAATGAAGTACTATAATAATCTATATTTAATATATGTGCAATGTGTTTTCAAATCGTGAATTATAACAGCAGAGTGGCGCAGTGGAAGCGTGCTGGGCCCATAACCCAGAGGTCCGAGGATCGAAACCTCGCTCTGCTATGACCTTTTTAATTCGTTTAAAATATATGGCTTATATTTCACATTCATTCCTACTTTCTTGGTTACACACATCAAACATTCTCTTAAACCATTATTTAAACATTATAACATTCATGTTGCCCTTCTAAAGAAATAAAAAATTATTTGTTTTGAGACAAAATATGCCTCTATTGTCTGATTATAATGACAATAATGAATTCTACTTACCGTCTTGCTTTAATAAGAATGTACTCTGCACATTCGTTTGATGATTTTCCCTCCTAAATATTTCAGTCATATAAATATCGATATGATACTATCTATATCAAAATTAAGCAAAACAGTAGTCTAAAGCATTTTTGTTATACATGTTCTTTAACTTAACTTAAATAAAGAATTTTTAACAACATAATTTAAAAATAAGATAACTCTGTATTTTGAAATTCTTTATGATGTATGGAGTTGCATACCATTTATGAAAATGAAGGATTGCATCAGAAAAATAGAATGAAAGTTGAATAGTCATTAGCAAGGGCAGTTTAAATGTAAATTATAACAGCAGAGTGGCGCAGTGGAAGCGTGCTGCCCATAACCCAGAGGTCCGAGGATCGAAACCTCGCTCTGCTATGACTTTTTTTAAATTCGTTTAAAATATATGGCTAATATTTACAATACTGTTAGAATGGAATGCATAAAAAATGGCATCATTATTATTTATTAAAGAAATTCATATTCGGTCACGTACATGACGAATAAAAAATTCTGAAAACCCTTGCATTTATTTGAAATTAAATGAAATATGTATAACAAGCTAAAAGATAAGGACTTTATTTTATAAAAAATGACTGAAACATTGTCATATAATGTGATACATGTAATAATGAAATCATTTTTGTTCATTATATGCGATCTCAAACAGTTTCCACTAGATTTTTTTCTTTTTTTTTTTTTTTTTTTATGTCTGATACTATTCTACTTATCGTCATGCTTTAAGATCATGAGTAAATTTGTATCCTCTTTTTCCAAATTATTTCACTCATATAAATATACTGAACAAAAAAATATTTCGAGACATAGCGTTATCTAAGAAAAAGTCAAAATGTCGAATGAGGTACATATATTCGGGCAAACGATTATTTGACCGATAAAACAAATTTTAACTCGATTTTAACTCGTTTTACAGGAGAAATCCGCTGAACGCTATTTTCATTGCATGCACGGACCAGTAGATTCGTATATATCTTATAAACCCTTTCAGGATAATTTATAGACTTTCATGTCATAAACAAAAAAAGACGTTACTTTTTTCAGTTATCTTTCTTTTTTTTTGACATGCCTCGAATTCTGCACAATTTGCGCGAACTGTCATTGGCATGTTTAACTTTCTTAGCCGGATATGAGTGACAGCGTTGGGTAAGATTATGGTTACAATTATCCAGAGATTTTAAATTATTGACATTTTATATAGAAACTATCAAGTTAATATGAATTAGAGATATTATGAAAGGAGATAAAAAAAAGTACCTTTGTTAATACAGGTAAAGAATACATAAATACATTAATTCAATACAATGATTTGGTAAAATTACTATTCAATTATTTTATTCATTTGAAATTAATTATAAAATGGGCTACATTTAAGCGTGTTAGTAACCCAAATTTACACTGTTTTCCAGAATGTTTAAAATTCAAACAAGTAAGTGATTTATCACATTCTCGTTTGTTCGTTTCTTAGATACAAGATAACTATGTATTTGCAGTAGATACATATGTAAGTGGAGTTGCGTACCTTTTTATGAAAATGAGGGATTGCATCAGAAAAATATAATGAAGTACTATAATAATCTATATTGAATATATGTGCAATGTGGTTTCAAATCGTGAATTATAACAGCAGAGTGGCGCAGTGGAAGCGTGCTGGGCCCATAACCCTATAGGTCCGAGGATCGAAACCTCGCTCTGCTATGACCTTTTTTTATTCGTTTAAAATATATGGCTAATATTTCACATTCATTCCTACTTTCTTGGTTACACGCATAAAACATTCTCTTAAACCATTATTGAAACATTATAACATTCATGTTGCCCTTTCTAAAGAAATATAAGATTATTTGTTTTGAGACATAACTATGCCTTTATTGTCTGATTATAATGACAATAATGAATTCTACTTACCGTCTTGCTTTAATAAGAATGTACTCTGCACATTTGTGTGATGATTTTCCCTCCAAATATTTCAGTCATATAAATATTGATATAATACTATTTATATCAAAATTAAGCAAAACAGTAGTCTAAAGCATTTTTGTTATACATGTTCTTTAAACTTAACTTAAATAAAGAATTTTTAACAACATAATTTAAAAATAAGATAACTCTGTATTTTGAAATTCTTTATGATGTATGAGTTGCATACCATTTATGAAAATGAAGGATTGCATCAGAAAAAATAGAATGAAAGTTGAATAGTCATTAGCAAGGGCAGTTTAAATGTAAATTATAACAGCAGAGTGGCGCAGTGGAAGCGTGCTGGGCCCATAACCCAGAGGTCCGAGGATCGAAACCTCGCTCTGCTATGACTTTTTTTTAAATTCGTTTAAAATATATGGCTAATATTTACAAATACTGTTAGAATGGAATGCATAAAAATGGCATCATTATTATATATTAAAGAAATTCATATTCCGGTCACATACATGACGAATAAAAAATGCTGAAACCCTTGCATTATTTGAAAATTAAATGAAATATGTATAACAAGCTAAAAGATAAGGACTTTATTTTATAAAAATGACTGAAACATTTGTCATATAATGTGATACATGTAATAATGAAATTATTTTTGTTCATAATATGCGATCTCAAACAGTTTCCATTATTTTTTTTTTCTTTTTTTTTATGTCTGATACTATTCTACTTATCGTCATGCTTTGTCATGAGTAAATTTGTATCCTCTTTTTCCAAATTATTTCACTCATATAAATATACTGAACAAAAAAATATTTCCGAGACATAGTGTTATCTAAGAAAAGTCAAAATGTCGAATGAGGTACATATATTCGGGCAAACGATTATTTGACAGATAAAACAAATTTTAACTCGAGTTTAACTCGTTTTACAGGAGAAATTCGCTGAACGCTATTTTCATTGCATGCACGGACCAGTAGATTCGTATATATCTTATAACCCTTTCAGGATAATTTTATAGACTTTCATGTCATAAACAAAAAAAGACGTTACTTTTTTTCAGTTATCTTTCTTTTTTTTTGACATGCCTCGAATTCTGCACAATTTGCGCGAACTGTCATTGGCATGTTTAACTTTCTTAGCCGGATATGAGTGACAGCGTTGGGTAAGATTATGGTTACAATTATCCAGAGATTTTAAATTATTGACATTTTATATAGAAACTATCAAGTTAATATGAATTAAGATATTATGAAAGGAGATAAAAAAAGTACCTTTGTTAATACAGGTAAAGAATACATAAATAAATTAATTCAATACAATGATTTGGTAAAATTACTATTCAATTATTTTTATTCATTTGAAATTAATTATAAAATGGGCTACATTTAAGCGTGTTAGTAACCCAAATTTACACTGTTTTCCATAATGTTTTAAAATTCAAACAAGTAAGTGATTTATCACATTCTCGTTTGTTCGTTTCTTAGATACAAGATAACTATGTATTTGCAGTAGATACATATGGTAAGTGGAGTTGCGTACCTTTTATGAAAATAAGGGATTGCATCAGTAAAATATAATGAAGTACTATAATAATCTATATTGAATATATGTGCAATGTGTTTTCAAATCGTGAATTATAACAGCAGAGTGGCGCAGTGGAAGCGTGCTGGGCCCATAACCCAGAGGTCCGAGGATCGAAACCTCGCTCTGCTATGACCTTTTTTTATTCGTTTAAAATATATGGCTAATATTTCACATTCATTCCTACTTTCTTGGTTACACGCATAAAACATTCTCTTAAACCATTATTTAAACATTATAACATTCATGTTGCCCTTTCTAAAGAAATAATAAGATTATTTGTTTTGAGACATAATATGCCTTTATTGTCTGATTATAATGACAATAATGAATTCTTCTTACCGTCTTGCTTTAATAAGAATGTACTCTGCACATTTGTGTTGATGATTTTTCCCTCCAAAATTATTTCAGTCATATAAATATTGATATGATACTATCTATATCAAAATTAAGCAAAACAGTAGTCTAAAGCATTTTTGTTATACATGTTCTTTAACTTAACTTAAATAAAGAATTTTTAACAACATAATTTAAAAATAAGATAACTCTGTATTTTGAAATTCTTTATGATGTATGGAGTTGCATACCATTTATGAAAATGAAGGATTGCATCAGAAAAATAGAATGAAAGTTGAATAGTCATTAGCAAGGGCAGTTTAAATGTAAATTATAACAGCAGAGTGGCGCAGTGGAAGCGTGCTGGGCCCATAACCCAGAGGTCCGAGGATCGAAACCTCGCTCTGCTATGACTTTTTTTAAATTCGTTTAAAATATATGGCTAATATTTACAATACTGTTAGAATGGAATGCATAAAAAATGGCATCATTATTATTTATTAAAGAAATTCATATTCCGGTCACGTACATGACGAATAAAAAATTCTGAAACCCTTGCATTATTTGAAAATTAAATGAAATATGTATAACAAGCTAAAAGATAAGGACTTTATTTTATAAAAATGACTGAAACATTGTCATATAATGTGATACATGTAATAATGAAATCATTTTGTTCATTATATGCGATCTCAAACAGTTTCCACTAGATTTTTTTCCCTTTTTTATGTCTGATACTATTCTACTTATCGTCATGCTTTGTCATGAGTAAATTTGTATCCTCTTTTTCCAAATTATTTCACTCATATAAATATACTGAACAAAAAAATATTTCCGAGACATAGCGTTATCTAAGAAAAGTCAAAATGTCGAATGAGGTACATATATTCGGGCAAACGATTATTTGACAGATAAAACAAATTTTAACTCGATTTTAACTCGTTTTACAGGAGAAATTCGCTGAACGCTATTTTCATTGCATGCACGGACCAGTAGATTCGTATATATCTTATAAACCCTTTCAGGATAATTTTATAGACTTTCATGTCATAAACAAAAAAGACGTTACTTTTTTTCAGTTATCTTTCTTTTTTTTTGACATGCCTCGAATTCTGCACAATTTGCGCGAACTGTCATTGGCATGTTTTAACTTTCTTAGCCGGATATGAGTGACAGCGTTGGGTAAGATTATGGTTACAATTATCCAGAGATTTTAAATTATTGACATTTTATATAGAAACTATCAAGTTAATATGAATTAGAGATATTATGAAAGGAGATAAAAAAAGTACCTTTGTTAATACAGGTAAAGAATACATAAATACATTAATTCAATACAATGATTTGGTAAAATTACTATTCAATTATTTTTATTCATTTGAAATTAATTATAAAATGGGCTACATTTAAGCGTGTTAGTAACCCAAATTTACACTGTTTTCCAGAATGTTTTAAAATTCAAACAAGTAAGTGATTTATCACATTCTCGTTTGTTCGTTTCTTAGATACAAGATAACTATGTATTTGCAGTAGATACATATGGTAAGTGGAGTTGCGTACCTTTTATGAAAATGAGGGATTGCATCAGAAAAATATAATGAAGTACTATAATAATCTATATTGAATATATGTGCAATGTGGTTTCAAATCGTGAATTATAACAGCAGAGTGGCGCAGTGGAAGCGTGCTGGGCCCATAACCTATAGGTCCGAGGATCGAAACCTCGCTCTGCTATGACCTTTTTTTATTCGTTTAAAATATATGGCTAATATTTCACATTCATTCCTACTTTCTTGGTTACACGCATAAAACATTCTCTTAAACCATTATTGAAACATTATAACATTCATGTTGCCCTTTCTAAAGAAATATAAGATTATTTGTTTTGAGACATACTATGCCTTTATTGTCTGATTATAATGACAATAATGAATTCTACTTACCGTCTTGCTTTAATAAGAATGTACTCTGCACATTTGTGTGATGATTTTCCCTCCAAATTATTTCAGTCATATAAATATTGATATGCTACTATTTATATCAAAATTAAGCAAAACAGTAGTCTAAAGCATTTTTGTTATACATGTTCTTTAACTTAACTTAAATAAAGAATTTTTAACAACATAATTTAAAAATAAGATAACTCTGTATTTTGAAATTCTTTATGATGTATGGAGTTGCATACCATTTATGAAAATGAAGGATTGCATCAGAAAAATAGAATGAAAGTTGAATAGTCATTAGCAAGGGCAGTTTAAATGTAAATTATAACAGCAGAGTGGCGCAGTGGAAGCGTGCTGGGCCCATAACCCAGAGGTCCGAGGATCGAAACCTCGCTCTGCTATGACTTTTTTTAAATTCGTTTAAAATATATATAGCTGATATTTACAATACTGTAAAAATGGAATGCATAAAAAAATGGCATCATTATTATTTATTAAAGAAGTTCATATTCCGGTCACATATATGACGAATAAAAAATGCTGAAACCCTTACATTATTTGAAAATTAAATGAAATATGTATAACAAGCTAAAAGATAAGGACTTTATTTTATAAAAATGACTGAAACATTGTCATATAATGTGATACATGTAATAATGAAATTATTTTGTTCATAATATGCGATCTCAAACAGTTTCCATTAGATTTTTTTCCTTTTTTTATGTCTGATACTATTCTACTTATCGTCATGCTTTGTCATGAGTAAATTTGTATCCTCTTTTTCCAAATTATTTCACTCATATAAATATACTGAACAAAAAAAATTTCCGAGACATAGTGTTATCTAAGAAAAGTCAAAATGTCAAATGAGGTACATATATTCGGGCAAACGATTATTTGACAGATAAAACAAATTTTAACTCGAGTTTAACTCGTTTTACAGGAGAAATTCGCTGAACGCTATTTTCATTGCATGCACGGACCAGTAGATTCGTATATATCTTATAAACCCTTTCAGGATAATTTTATAGACTTTCATGTCATAAACAAAAAAGACGTTACTTTTTTTCAGTTATCTTTCTTTTTTTTTGACATGCCTCGAATTCTGCACAATTTGCGCGAACTGTCATTGGCATGTTTAACTTTCTTAGCCGGATATGAGTGACAGCGTTGGGTAAGATTATGGTTACAATTATCCAGAGATTTTAAATTATTGACATTTTATATAGAAACTATCAAGTTAATATGAATTAGAGATATTATGAAAGGAGATAAAAAAAGTACCTTTGTTAATACAGGTAAAGAATACATAAATAAATTAATTCAATACAATGATTTGGTAAAATTACTATTCAATTATTTTTATTCATTTGAAATTAATTATAAAATGGGCTACATTTAAGCGTGTTAGTAACCCAAATTTACACTGTTTTCCATAATGTTTTAAAATTCAAACAAGTAAGTGATTTATCACATTCTCGTTTGTTCGTTTCTTAGATACAAGATAACTCTGTATTTGCAGTAGATACATATGATAAGTGGAGTTGCGTACCTTTTATGAAAATGAGGGATTGCATCAGAAAAATATAATGAAGTACTATAATAATCTATATTGAATATATGTGCAATGTGGTTTCAAATCGTGAATTATAACAGCAGAGTGGCGCAGTGGAAGCGTGCTGGGCCCATAACCCAGAGGTCCGAGGATCGAAACCTCGCTCTGCTATGACCTTTTTAATTCGTTTAAAATATATGGCTAATATTTCACATTCATTCCTACTTTCTTGGTTACACGCATAAAACATTCTCTTAAACCATTATTTAAACATTATAACATTCATGTTGCCCTTTCTAAAGAAATATAAGATTATTTGTTTTGAGACATAATATGCCTTTATTGTCTGATTATAATGACAATAATGAATTCTACTTACCGTCTTGCTTTAATAAGAATGTACTCTGCACATTTGTGTGATGATTTTCCCTCCAAAATATTTCAGTCATATAAATATTGATATGATACTATCTATATCAAAATTAAGCAAAACAGTAGTCTAAAGCATTTTTGTTATACATGTTCTTTAACTTAACTTAAATAAAGAATTTTTAACAACATAATTTAAAAATAAGATAACTCTGTATTTTGAAATTCTTTATGATGTATGGAGTTGCATACCATTTATGAAAATGAAGGATTGCATCAGAAAAATAGAATGAAAGTTGAATAGTCATTAGCAAGGGCAGTTTAAATGTAAATTATAACAGCAGAGTGGCGCAGTGGAAGCGTGCTGGGCCCATAACCCAGAGGTCCGAGGATCGAAACCTCGCTTTGCTATAACTTTTTTAATTCGTTTAAAATATATGGCTAATATTTACAATACTTTAAGAATGGAATGCATAAAATATGGAATTATTATTGTTTATTAAATAAATTCATATTCCGGTCACATACATGACGAATGAAAAATGCTGAAACACTTGAATTATTTGAAAATTAAATGAAATATGTATAACAAACCAAAAGATAAGAACTTTATTATTATCAAAATAACTGAAACATTGTCATATAATGTGATATATGTAATAATGAAATCATTTTAATTCATTATATGCGATCTCAAAGAGTTTCCGACTAGATTTTTTTCCAGACTTTTGTTCTTTCTTTCTTTTTTTTTTCTTATATGGCGTTACTCTATGCGTTGCGCATGCCGGCGGCCCTTTTTTTTTTATATTAATAGTAAATTTGCGGGTTGAGACATTTCATTTGATTTCCCCAAGCCCTTTGGGTCGGTCCCCGGCGGGGGTACAGAAACCGGGTTTTTCGCTTCAGTGATTTCAGTTCGCCTCCAATGGGGTTTTTTAATGCGGGCCCGGGAACAGGTTTTGGAAATGCTTTCCAAATACCAAAACCCTATATTTCGGTAATTAATTTCCCAAAAAAGATTTTTTAAAATTTTTGTACGTCCTTCCCGGGGAAATTTAAACTCGGTTTTCTCAAAAAAACTAAAAATAAAACCCTAAAAACTAAAATATTTCTTAAAAAGCCGACGGGGACCCAATCAAAGGGAAAAATTTTTTAACGTTTTTTTGGACTTTTTGAAAAATTTTGGGGTTTAAAACCTTTGCTCAAAAACTTTAAAAAAGGGGAAAAACGGAAACGAAAAAGGGGGGGGAAAAAAAAAGGGAAAGAACTTTTTTTCAATTGGGAAATCAAATTTAAAAAACATAATCGGAATTTGGTTGCTCTGTAACCAAAATATTGGGATTTTTTTCGCTGGGGGATTTTGACTTCCGTAAAAACTTTTTTTTCAACGGGTTTTAAAGACCCCGTCAAAACCTTTTTATTTATACCATGATGGGTTAAAATTTACCCTAAATAAGAAAACCCCCAAATTTTGTTTGAAAAATTTTTTGAAACCCAAAGTTTTTGCAATTTAACCCCTTTTCTAAACATTGGTGGTTTAAAAAACTAAGTTTCATACTGTTATTCCCGGGAAATCAAAGTAAAACCCTAAAACCCATACATTTTTTTTAAATTTTCGTCCCAATCTTTTTAAAAGGGATATTAAAATTTAAAAAAATTTTTAAACTTTGAAAAATTTTGGGGGTTTTAAAAAACGCTGTTACGTATAATTTTGTAAAAAGTTGAAAATCGAAACGTAATGGGGGGGTGTAAAATTAGGGATTAAATTTTCTTTCAATTTGGAGTTCAACAATTGTAAAAATCATCATCGGATTCGGTTGCTCTAGCATAACCAAATATATATTTTTTTACGCATGAGTGGATTTGACTTCCAGTATGAACTTCAACATATCGCCAGCGTTCAAGAATGTACTTCGTCAAGAACCTTCAATTTGATACCAGAACATGACTGTGTTTTTCATTTATAAACGAAAAAGTTATTGCGCCGTTTTTCCCGATGAGTGATTTTGTCTGCCATATTGAAACTCTCCTATCTCAGAAACAGTAAAAGATAGATCTATATAATAATACATTTCTGTATCTACTGGCAGAGATCTTTCAAACGGCATATAAATCTTAAGGGTTTTATGAAAAATGGTTTTAAAAACCTCCTAAATGCCATAACTCGAAAACAGCTAAAAATCGATGCCGAGAAACCTAGGGGGTTTTTTTTGAAGCATTCTGTCAGGTCTATCAGTTTGCGGATGTCGAAAAAAACCAAAAAATATATCGTAAAATGTTGCACAAAAGACGAAAACGCTTTTTTCTGTTGTATTTTTGTTCGGTTATAATAGTTTTTTTTTTTTAATTTTGCACGTTTTAAAACGTTTCTTTTCCAAAATGAGTTTAAAATTATGCCCCAGTGGTAAACTGACACTTCAACAAATAATTGATTACCCGCTTTTACTTTAGACGGATAAACTTTAACAGTTGAATGGAGCATTGTCCGCATTTCCGTCCCTAAATGAACACACGCCAGACATTGTGGCAACTTTTAAAGGGGATTAACTATAACTTTTCAATGGGCCATTGTTAGTGTTTTCCGTCTCTCAATAAACACACGCCAGACTATTGTGGCGACTTTAAAGGGGATTAACTTTGACATGATTACTTTTCATTGTGGAACATCCGTCCTTAAATAAATAAACGCTCGTCTATGTGACTATGATCACGTTCGGTGCACTCGTGACCTAATCTAAATATAACTTATGATGTCGCTTGTAAAAACGGGTCCAAAGCATGCGCAATAAGTACAATTACATGTATGATTTGGAGTCATTTTATAACCGGACGTCTAGCAGGAAACATCGTCAACAAAGTATTATTTTCAGGTAAAATGTATTTATTTTTATACATTGTTTAATGTTTAAGTTTAAATGAAATGAATAATTTCGTTTTATATATTTATTTTTGCATCAATATAGTTCGTTTTTAATTCAATCCTTGTATGGATAAAATCTATATGCATATTTAAATATATTTCGTATATAGTTCTTTTTATCTGTATTTATTTTTACATGTTATAAAGTACTTTTTTCACTAATATTGTTCAACAATTTATTTACTAATACTCGTTTGATAAGTTTTGATAATAAAATAAAATTGGATTTCTCTGTATTATCTTGTCAGTCTCTCCGTTTAAGGGCTTAGCACCTGAAAGACGTTACTTTTAGCTCTGTAGTTATCTTTTTTTGACATGCCTGCGAATTTCCGCATGTGTACAATTTGCGCAAATTAGAAAATGGCCGCCGCGCTGTCATTGCATATACTACTAATTCGTACTATATCTTATAAATTGTTTAACTTTCTTAGCTTTTTTCAGTTATTTTTTTTTTATTTTTTGACATGCCTCGAATATGCACAAGTGCGCGAACTGTCATTGCGTTGGGTGAAGTAAGATTATGGTTACAATTATCCAGAGATTTAAAATTATTGACATTTTATATGGAAAACTATCGAGTTAACATAAATTAAAGATATTATAAAAGGAGATAAAAAAGTACCTTTTGTTAATACAGGTAAAGAATACATGAATAAATTAATTCAATACAATGATTTGGTAAAATTACTATTGAATTATTTTTATTCATTTGAAATTAATTATAAAATGGGCTACTTTAAGCGTGTTTACTTAGTAACCCAAATTTAACTGTTTTCCATAATGTTTTAAAAATCAAACAAGTAAATGATTTATGACATTCTCGTTTGTTCGTTATTTAGATATAAGATAACTCTGTACTTGCAGTAGATACATATGATAAGTGGAGTTTCGTACCTTTCATGAATGAGATATTGCATCAGAAAAATATGAGTTAATATAATAATCTAGTTTAACTATTGAATAAATGTGTAATGTGGTTTTAGATCGTGGGTTATAACAGCAGAGTGGCGCAGTGGAAGCGTGCTGGGCCCATAACCCAGAGGTCCGAGGATCGAAACCTCGCTCTGCTATGACTTTTTTAATTCGTTTAAATAATATGGCTTATATTTCAAGTTCATTCCTACTTTCTTGGTAACACACATCAAACATTCTCTTAAACCATTATTTAAACATTATAACATTCATGTTTGCCCTATCTAAGGAAATAAAAAAATATTTGTTTTGAGACATAATATTCCTCTATTGTCGGATTATAATGACAATAATGAATTCTACTTACCGTCTTGCTTTAATAAGAATGTACTCAGCACATTTTTGTGATGATTTTTCCCTCCAAAATATTTCAGTCATATAAATATCGATATAATACTATCTATATCAAAATTAAGCAAAACAGTAGTCTAAAGCATTTTTGTTAAACATGTTCTTTAACTTAACTTAAATAAAGAATTTTTAATAACACAATTTAAAAATAAGATAACTCTGTATTTTGAAATTCTTTATGATGTATGGAGTTGCATACCATTTATGAAAATGAAAGATTGCATCAGAAAAATAGAATGAAAGTTGAATAGTCATTAACAAGGGCAGTTTGAATGTTAATTATAACAGCAGAGTGGCGCAGTGGAAGCGTGCTGGGCCCATAACCCAGAGGTCCGAGGATCGAGGTACATATATTCGGGCAAACGATTATTTGACAGATAAAACAAATTTTAACTCGAGTTTAACTCGTTTTACAGGAGAAATCCGCTGAACGCTATTTTCATTGCATGCACGGACCAGTAGATTCGTATATATCTTATTAACCCTTTCAGGATAATTTTATAGACTTTCATGTCAAAAACAAAAAGGACGTTACTTTTTTTCAGTTATTTTTTTTTTTGACATGCCTCGAATTCCGCACAATTTGCGCGAACTGTCATTGGCATGTTTAACTTTCTTAGCCGGATATGAGTGACAGCGTTGGGTAAGATTATGGTTACAATTATCCAGAGATTTAAAATTATTGACATTTTATATAGAAACTATCAAGTTAACATAAATTAAAGATATTATAAAAGGAGATAAAAAAAGTACCTTTGTTAATACAGGTAAAGAATACATGAATAAATTAATTCAATACAATGATTTGGTAAAATTACTATTGAATTATTTTTATTCATTTGAAATTAATT
Organism: Ruditapes philippinarum; assembly: GCF_026571515.1. NCBI lineage: Eukaryota > Metazoa > Mollusca > Bivalvia > Venerida > Veneridae > Ruditapes > Ruditapes philippinarum. The sequence goes on from NW_026861270.1 coordinate 160,559, forward strand.
ATAAAATGGGCTACTTTTAAGCGTGTTACTTAGTAACCCAAATTTACACTGTTTTCCATAATGTTTTAAAAATCAAATAAGTAAGTGATTTATGACATTCTCGTTTGTTCGTTTCTTAGATGCAAGATAACTCTGTACTTGCAGTAGATACATATGATAAGTGGAGTTGCGTACCTTTTATGAAAATGAGGGATTGCATCAGAAATTATAATGAAGGACTGTAATAATCTATATTTAATATATGTGCAATGTGGTTTCAAATCGTGAATTATAACAGCAGAGTGGCGCAGTGGAAGCGTGCTGGGCCCATAACCCAGAGGTCCGAGGATCGAAACCTCGCTCTGCTATGACTTTTTTAATTCGTTTAAATATATGGCTTATATTTCACGTTCATTCCTACTTTCTTGGTAACACACATCAAACATTCTCTTAAACCATTATTTAAACATTATAACATTCATGTTGCCCTATCTAAGGAAATAAAAAAATATTTGTTTTGAGACATAATATTCCTCTATTGTCGGATTATAATGACAATAATGAATTCTACTTACCGTCTTGCTTTAATAAGAATGTACTCAGCACATTTTTGTGATGATTTTTCCCTCCAAAATATTTCAGTCATATAAATATCGATATAATACTATCTATATCAAAATTAAGCAAAACAGTAGTCTAAAGCATTTTTGTTATACATGTTCTTTAACTTAACTTAAATAAAGAATTTTTAATAACACAATTTAAAAATAAGATAACTCTGTATTTTGAAATTCTTTATGATGTATGGAGTTGCATACCATTTATGAAAATGAAGGATTGCATCAGAAAAATAGAATGAAAGTTGAATAGTCATTAACAAGGGCAGTTTGAATGTTAATTATAACAGCAGAGTGGCGCAGTGGAAGCGTGCTGGGCCCATAACCCAGAGGTCCGAGGATCGAAACCTCGCTCTGCTATGACTTTTTTTTAAATTCGTTTAAAACATATGGCTAATATTTACAAAACTGTTAGAATGGAATGCATAAAAAATGGCATCATTATTATTTATTAAAGAAATTCATATTCCGGTCACATACATGACGAATAAAAAATGCTGAAACCCTTGCATTATTTGAAAATTAAATGAAATATGTATAACAAGCTAAAAGATAAGGACTTTATTTTATAAAAATGACTGAAACATTGTCATATAATGTGATACATGTAATTATGAAATCATTTGTGTTCATTATATGCGATCTCAAACAGTTTCCACTAGATTTTTTTCTTTTTTTCTTCTTTTTTTTAATGTCTGATACTATTCTACTTATCGTCATGCTTTGTCATGAGTAAATTTGTATCCTCTTTTTCCAAAAAAAAATTCCGAGACATAGTGTTATCTAAGAAAAGTCAAAATGTCAAATGAGATACATATATTCGGGCAAACGATTATTTGACCGATAAAATAAATTTTGACTCGATTTTTACTCGTTTTGCAGGAGAAATCCGCTGAACGCTGTTTTCATTGCATGCATGGACCAGTAGATTCGTGTATATTTTATAAAACCTTACAGGATAATTTTATAGACATTTTATATAGAATCTATCAAGTTCACATAAATTTTAGATATTATAAAACGCGATGAAAAAGTACCTTTGTTTATACAGGTAAAGAATACTCAATACAATATTTTTGTAAAATAAATATTGAGTTATTTTTCTAATTTGAAATTTATTATAAAATGGACTACTTATAAGCGTCTTAGTAACCCAGATGTACACTGTTTACCATAATGTATCAAAATCAAACAAGTAAGTGATTTATGTTCGTTTCTAAGATATAAGATAACTCTGAACTTGCAGTAGATAAATATGATAAGTGGAGTTGCGTACCTTTTATGAAAATGAGGGACTGCATCAGAAAAATATAATGAAGTACTATAATAATCTATATTGAATATATGTGCAAGGTAGTTTCAAATCGTGGATTATAACAGCAGAGTGGCGCAGTGGAAGCGTGCTGGGCCCATAACCCAGAGGTCCGAGGATCGAAACCTCGCTCTACTATGACCTTTTTAATTCGTTTAAAATAAATGGCTAATATTACACATTCATTCCTACTTTCTTGGTTACACACATCAAACATTCTCTTAAACCATTATTTAAACATGATAATAATTATGTTTGCCTTTTCTAAATAAATAAATGATTATTTGTTTTGAGACATAATATGCCTTTATTGTCTGATTATAATGACAATTATGAATTTTACTTACCGTCTTGCTTTAATATAAGAATGCACTCAGGAGAATGTGTGATGATGCTTCCCCCTCCCCCCCCCCAAAAAAAAAAATAAAAAAATATTTCACTTATATAAATATTGATATGATACTACATGATGTATCTATTACTATTAATTAGGCAAGACACTGGTGCGTCAGTCTCATAATCACAAATAAATAAGAGCTTTCTGAAGGTCGTGAGTTCGATCCTCACGCGGGGCTAGTTACTTTTTTTTAACGTATCCGAGATTATTTCATATCAACATGCATATTAACGATTCATATATGATGTGAAAACAGTTACATTCATGAACTTACTCAGTATAATAATTTAAACGAGAATTTATTCTACCTACTGGATCAAAGGTTTCAATTAAATGGACATGATCTATCTGGTGAACAGATATAGTTACAGAGCATGCATGCAACTGACAAAGGACAGAAAACTTAAGCTATGACAATTCCATGTCGTAATACAATATTCTAGCAGTTTTAGTTCATTCAGGTGCCCCGGTAAATGAAAACTTAACTATAATATATATTATATTACGGTCAAAGTTACGCCATAAGTCAAATATCTCTGGCCAATTCATTAAGCTATTCTTTTCTTCCACCTATTCCATGGGGGGGAACTATTACACGAAGGATTGGGGAGAACTGTTACACGAAGGATGGGGGGGACTGTTACACACAAATATTTGGGGGGACTGTTACACGAAGGATGGGGGGACTGTTACACGAAGGATGGGGAGACTGTTACACGAAGGATGGGGGACTGTTACACGAAGGATGGGGGGGACTGTTACACGAAGGATGGGGGGACTGTTACACGAAGGATGGGGGAACTGTTACACGAAGGATGGGGGGACTGTTACACGAAGGATGGGGGAACTGTTACACGAAGGATGGGGGGACTGTTACACGAAGGATGGGGGGAACTGTTACACGAAGGATGGGGGAAACTGTTACACAAATGATGGGGGGACTGTTACACGAAGGATGGGGGGAACTGTTACACGAAGGATGGGGGGGACTGTTACACGAAGGATGGGGGGAACTGTTACACGAAGGATGGGGGGGGGCTACTGTTACACGAAGGATGGGGGACTGTTACACGAAGGATGGGGGGAACTGTTACACGAAGGATGGGGGAACTGTTACACGAAGGATGGGGGAACTGTTACACGAAGGATAGGGGGCAAGTGTTACACGAAGGATGGGGGACTGTTACACGAAGGATAGGGGACTGTTACACGAAGGATGGGGGGAACTGTTTCACGAAGGATGGGGGGACTGTTACACGAAGGATGGGGGGAACTGTTACACGAAGGATGGGGGGAACTGTTACACGAAGGATGGGGGACTGTTACACGAAGGATGGGGACTGTTACACGAAGGATGGGGGGCTGTTACACGAAGGATGGGGGGACTGTTACACGAAGGATGGGGGGACTGTTACACGAAGGATGGGGGACTGTCACACGAAGGATGGATTCAGATTTTATTACCAAATACATGTGGACATTATATCCATGGGTACACAGCATATACATACACACGCACGCACACACACATTCACACGCACACCAACATCCACACACACGCACGCACGCACGCACGCACGCATACATACATACATACATACATACATACATACATACAATATCAAGTTCATTAAACATATATAACAAATATTTAACATTTACTGTATATTTGAATATTTGAGACAAAAGTTTGGTTTTATATGAACTGAATAATCATATTACAGCAAGGTTTAAATAAAGCACACGTTTAGCATAATGATATCAATTAAGTAACATTACATTTACCTTCCTAGCTAAAATAATTTACGAATATTCAACCTTTGTTCTTAATTCAAACATTTTAAAGATAAACATTGATAACTTTCTGGAGTTTTTATTATAATTTGTCGGGTGTTCTTGAGATAATTGCCACGGAGTTCTTTGGAAAACGTTTGTATATACTACAAGAACAATCGCCAGAAATTAAAGTTTTATGATTAAGCTTGCCTTACATCTTGTATTATGTGTTTAAAACCTGGTAGTTTTGAGTAAAATTTCCAAATTATGTGCACGTATTGACCGGTTTATTTCTGGTATCCATCCTTGCCACACATTATTATCTAATTATATTGCAAAGTTACCAACATAAATCCCCGGGTAACATTTATACCCGATTTTTCAAGTGTCCTGGAGTTTGTTTGTGTTTTTTTTTTATAATTCTGAAGATGTACTAGAGTTCTTATGATAACTTTTGTTACTGCCAGTGTGTTTCTTACGCAAAATCACGGCACGTTTTAGCGTTATTTAACATTCAATATAATCTATACTGAAAAGATGTTATTGTTTTTTGATGTTTTGTGTTTGTGTTTCTATATATTATCTAGGATGTCACATTTAAAACATGTTATTTGTTTTTCTACAATGGTATACATGTACGAGGGATGTTCGAAATGTATTGCTTATTTCTATCTGGAGACTTCAAATTTCAATTTAGCTCAAAAGTGTTCATTTCAAGCCGGTGGCTAGAAATGTAAAATTGCAGCCGATGTATCCAGTTCTTGAAGGCGTCACGGTACGCTAATTTGGGCATAGTAATAAGGTACTGATGAATGGCAGATCCAAGTGTCTGTCGGGACTTGTATTTCCGCCCAGCAAGGAAGGATTTCAATTTCGGAAACAAAAAGAAATCACATGGGGGCAAGGTCTGGAGAATACGGTGGTGAGGCAAAACAGTTACTTTTTCTTTTTTCAAAAACGCCAAACTATTGTGGAGGTATGAGCGGGGGCATTGTCATGAAGAAGACGGATATGCTTAAAACCAGTGACAGGACGTCGTTTGTTATAATACTTTTTTCAGTTTCTTTAGTACTACGTCTTTGCAGTACTTCCCAGTGATACTTTTGCCCTTTTTCACCGGCACTTTTATTGCGACTCCTTCACCAGAGAAGAAAATTGCATACAAAACCTTCTTTGCACTCAAAACCGTTTGGCAATTATTGGGTGTTTGTTGTGTTTAGTGGCCCAGATTATGTTGCTTACTTTTCTGACGGGCTCAAAATAATGAACTTACGTTTCATCACCTGTGACGACATTGGCAAACTGTTTTTTGTCATATTTTGGAAACATTTGAAGCAGCTTTTTGGCCACGTTAACCCGTTGCCTCTTTTGCTCATCGGTCAACAGATGAGGCACCCATATAGCAGAAATCTTTATGACTTTCAAATGCTTCTTCAAAATAAAGTGGACCGTTGATAGTGATATGCCTACCTTTCATGCAATATCACGAACTGTAAATGTGGCATCTCCTTCAATGATATCCTTTATTTTGGAAACGATTTCGTTAGGAGATGCAGATTTTGACCTACCTGATTTTGGTGCATTTTGATGCACTCTACACCAGACTCAAATTTCTTTTTCCATCGCCTAACTGTGTCATAAGACACACAAGAAGGCCCATAAGCAGTAGAAAGTTCAGTCATCAACTGCTTCAAAGAGCAATCAAGTTTTTTGAGCAAGCTTTGATGTAAGCCCGTATTTCGACGCTTCTACCAACCATTTTTGCGACGGACGCGCCCTCAGGCGCGTTCAGAGCTAAGTCATCTACACATGGGATTTCGTTGGCTACATTCGCGCAATGTGTCCTAAACCAATTAACAGCCCAAGAAATAGTACATGAATTTGATCCTTCAAAACTCCCATACTTTGTCTGGATATCTTAATGTCTTCCATATTTAGCCTTTTCAATTTCAAATTAAGTTATCCAAGTTAAAATATGAACGTATATTATTGATAAAAACGTTGTAGTCCCGTAGTATTATTGCGCAATATGCAAATTACTGCTGAAACGATTTACCGCTGTCGAAAAAGTAGGACAGCAAATTATACTACAATAAAGGTGTAACCTCTGAGTTCCAAGACATTATTAGTAGGAAATAAATATTTCTACATTATACAAAACATTATTATTAACAAATCAAAAGTTTTTCGTGACTCTAGGATAACTCGCGCATTAATAAAAGAAGAACTATTTTCGTGACTCATACCGCGGGTTTAGCTGAATATTCAGCAGTTATTAATATATTAGATACAGTACAATGGCTAGTATAAATATCTATTTTTGAAAATGCATGTAAGACACTTTACCGCCATGTAGTCTTTCATGGTAAGGAAGTTATAATATCAGTTCTACTTCCGATTCTTGTGGTTTGTTTACATATTTTACCAGGTCATGATATGAGTTAACCTTCGCTATTCTAATAATAGATTCTGCTTCACCTGTTCTGATTTTTGGACAGGCGATTAGGAAGTACACATTAAACATGTAATTAATAAACCAGCGGATTGTAATGCAATACTTTTAGAAATGCTTTACAATTGTAAGAAGCAAACAAGTTGAAAATGGAATTTAGTGTGAAGTTGAAAAGGACAACTAAACACTGTAGTGCTTAAGTGACATTTAAATTAAAATAAAAACGATGTGCTCTGGCCTCTACGTCTTTATACCTTGTAAATAAAAAAATCTAAGAAATACACTATTAATTGCTGATGATTTTAACCAATTTTTTTTTAAATGAGACACATCCAAGGGAAATAAAAATACAAATGACTTATATTTTATTGTCTGTATGCCCACTATGATATAACACGAAGCAATTCTAAATAGCATTCTCAAATGTATAATGTATTATGTTTGAAGTTTATTTGCCTGGATTTATTCTAGAAATATTTCGTTGATAGTTTTTTTTCTATTTACATATCATTTCTTAGAATAAATCGATAAGGACACTGATTTACAAGTTTGACCAGAGTTTTTAGGCATACATTTCATTCTGTATTTAAGTGCTTGAAAGTAGAAAATCTGAATTATTTCAATTTGGGACACAAAATATATTGCTCTACAAATCTCGAACTTGTATGGAACAAATTTTCTCTGTTATATATTTTGTGTTTTTTTTTTTGTTTTTTGGTTTTTTTTTTCTAAAAGAAGCCTTAATGTCTCTCCGGTTGCATGTCCGTCGCATTCAGTGCTGCAGCACTTTGATTACTACAGTGGTCAATGACTGCGTGTATTTAAATGGCAAAACTTAGTCTAACAACCGTTGTGTAGGTAATACTAGGTATTGAATTACCCTATACAGGTATGTATTGGTTTTTATCGTGTTCCACGTGGATCAGGAGATAGAGGACAATAAGCAGTTCTTTTCGAACAGCCCTCGTATCTTCATGTGATACCTTCTATGAATAAAAGATATTATTATATTACTCCATCCCTCGTGTAACAGTTCTTCCCTCGTGTTATTTATTGGTGATTAATTATTTAAAAACAAATAAATAAGTGTGCTCATGAATGTCTCAAAATTCATAGAAAAACGCACTGGCCCAATGTATGATCTTACACATCATTTTGCACATCTTAAAAGCCCGAGCAAAAAAACAACAGAACTACCGAATACAATTTTCCTAAATAAATACATGTATATAAACTCAAAAGCAGACGATAAAATATCACTACTCTGTTTTGATCGGTCCGACACCAATCACCCACTATCTAATTCAAATGTAATTCGATAATATATTTGTTTCATTTTATTACAATTTGCTACGAAATAATGTAAACTTTGATGATTACGTGATGTTCGATTTCAATTAAATATATATATTATGTGACCATTTGAATTTTGTACACGTCTTAAATGAATAAAAGTATCAATCCATTTAATCTATTATTTTATTGCAACAGGGTTGTATCTAAATGTTTGGCATTGCTGCTTTTCTTGACTGCTGCTGTAATGTGTTATGTGCTTTTTGTTCTGACTACTGTTGAAGAGAAGTAGCAGCCCAAGAAGTTATTCACCTTTTTTTTAATACAATACAAGATATTATATACATTTATATAATAAAATAGAGAATAGAAATAGAGACCTTTCAGACCGCCAAAAACACTGCAATGTTAAAAATGTTTTCAGACTCGGTTTGGTTAGCCTGTTTATAGGTGGCAGATATAAATACAAGCTATCGTTCTCGCTCCCCAGCACCGCCTGAAGCAGAAGTCAAAATAGAATATATGGAGTTTTTATAAATGACAATAAGTGGTTAGTTTAAACATATTTATTTCAATATTTTACATATTTTACATTTTATATGTGTATAATTGTTACATAAATTGAAAGTGATTAGAACGAAAGAAAACTTATATAGTTCCTCTCCCTAGATAACAAATGATATTTACACAAACATATATGGCAGGATAGCTATTTCATTTAAATTATTAAGTAAGAATATTTCAAGATTTAGTTTAAACATAAACAATGAAAAAAAGAAAAAAAAGAAATTAGAAATGCAACTAAATAAGACAATTTTAAGATGATTACTAAGCAAAAGAAAACAGACAAAAATAAGTATTTTTATATTTAGACTGGCACTTAAAGCAAATTTAGCAAGAGTCTAGAAATAAGCTATTTCAAGCTAACCAGAAAAATAATATGTATATTAAATATATATCAAAAGAAAACAAAAAATTTTGGAAAGACCAGACTAACGAACAGAGGTCAAATTGGAGATATTGCAGTATATTAAATGTTGGTAGTATATAATACATCTAGTGGAAACGTCCACTGCTATTTTTATTCAAATACTGCATCTAATATCCTTGTGTTTGTTTGATAATCATTTGACGGATCTCCATATAGAAGGGTTCGAAGATCAATGGAACATATTGGAGTCAAAGTTTGAAAAAGTGCATTTCTTATTTGTGTATTTCTTGCAAGTAAAGAAAAAGTGATGGTTGTCTTCAATTAGGCCACAACTACGTAATGGAGATGATACTATATTTTTTAAGAACAAGTGGTGATTAAGAGAGCTGCATTTCGTTCTAAGTCTTGTATGAAGAATTTGTCACCGTCTATCTCCATAATAGAAGTGGCGGGGAGTTTTAATTTTGTCTTCGTTCAAAGAGCTTTTGAAAGAAATCAATGACTGTAGCTGACGGGTTTCAATCGGTAAGGAATTCCATTCACAAAGTGCCGTTGGTAGAAAGGAGTTATAGTAAAGAGTTGTTCTTGTACGAATTGTATCGATATTTTGAGAATTACGTAAATTATAATTATGTAGTATTCAGACCAACAAGATCTGGTGCAATGGACGTTAGATAGGATGGAGTGAGACAATTTTTCATTTTGTAAAGTTGAATAAGCTTATGTTTTCTTCTTCTGTCAGAAAGTGATTCCCAATTTACATCATTGTATAAATCAGATAACGATATCAGCTTTGTTGCACCCGTCACAATACGTGCTGCTTCATTTTGAATTTTGTCTAATTCTTGTTTTTCGTAGGATGTACAATTGTCCCATATTATATCAGCATATTCAATAATAGGACGAATGAAGGATGTATATATGATTTCTAGAGCCCTGCGGTCTTGTTTGAATTTAAGTTTACGCATTATGTTTATTCTATTCCATGCCTTGTCTTTCATATAATTGATATGGGAATGCCAAGAGCAATCATCAGAAAAAACACTCCTAGATGTTTGTGATCAGAAACTTGAGGGATTTGTTGGTCATACATGGAGAAAGGTGTGTGATGTGGTTTATTAATTCTTCTTGATATAATCATTGACTCGGATTTAGATGGATTAAAGTTAACTAGCCATTTATCAGCCCTAAGACAAATCTTTTGTATGTCATTCTGCATGGTATCATGTGTTTCAGTAGGTGTTTCAACTATCAGATGGAGCCTAGTGTCATCTGCAAAAAGATTGATGTTGGAACCAATATCTTGAACAATATCGTTGATATAAACAAGAAATAGAAGAGGCCCAAGTATTGATCCTAGGGGGACTCCAGATGCAATTTTAACACAGTCCAACATGGTACCAGGAAGAACAACCTGTTGTCTACGATTTGTTAAGTAATCTGAAAGCCATTGGTGTACATTTCCACGAATTCCAGATTCATGAAGTTTCACTAAGAAGCCTTGGTGCCAAACTTTATCAAATGTTTTACTAATATAAAAAAGTGGTCCATTTTATATAAAAAAAAATGGAATGAAAACAATTGTGAACATTGTCATGACAAGATATCAATCTGACCACTAGTGACCAAGGTTTTGAACAATCTGACCACGTGACCAAGGTTTTGAAATAGAAAATATGACCGGACTCAAGTGTAGATCGTCGAATGTTTTCGAAAATCTTATTGTCGGCATTTCTTTTCGCCTTCAGTCTGACTTTGATTTTAGTTAAAGGCAGTTATTTGACAAGACCATTATCCACGGAAGTTAGTTTACATGTATATTGCAAAAGTGATACTAGGTTGTAAAACTACTTGGCAACCCTGGAAAAAATATATATAGAATCAAATATGTATGGAATTTATCAGATATCATCAAAAGCATTACTTTAAAGCATATTTATTCATCGCTAGCTCGTTGTGTTATAATACGCATCCCCAGGTTCAGCTGTACTTCACTGCTTTGATCACGTCGTGTTTACAAATCAGTACAACTTTTATATTAAAGACAGGTTTCTAATGCTAGTACAAACGTTTAATTACATGCATGCATACGTGAATTTTCGAATCCATAGCACGCTGCTTAGTTCCGTGCGACTACAATACACAAAACAGTCGCGTGCTTTGGCCATCCTGATTTTAAGTAGAAAGCGAAAAAAATATATTAAGGGCTGTTAAACCAGGGATTTGTGTAAAAATAGTTTTTTTTCATATCAACTGTTCTTATGGCTTGATAAATATTTGAGCAACTCTTAGTGAAAAAATTACACTTATATATCTTGACTTGAATGTGTAGATGACAAGCATTTTATTGACATTTTGATGTAGATTCTTTATTTGTAAGTAACAGTCGTCATTAAACTGCCCTCACACATACCTCGCGACCTTACTGCGTCCTTACTGCGACCTTGCTACGACCCAGGACGCAGCACAGTCGCCATGGACGCAGCAGGGACGCAGCGAGGTCGTAGCGAGGAACCCAAGGACGCACAAGGTCGCAGACCGTCGGCGACTATTTTGAACATGCACAAAACAGTCGCAGAAACTCTGCGTTCTTGCTGAGTCCTGGTTAGGTCTCAAGAACGTAGTAGGGTCGTCGTACAGTCGCAGGACAGTCGCCGGACAAACGCAATAGTCGTCATAGAGTCGCCGTAAGGACGCAGAGAACATAGCACAGTCGCAGCTGGGTCGCCGATGATCGCCGTGGGATCGCCTTGGGGACGCAATACAGTCGCAGTGGAAACGCCATGGACGTAGAAGGGTCGTATTGAGGACATAGAGAAAACGTACTGAACACAAGACTGCAGAGCCCCGGACCGTCTGCGAGAGAAATTTTCTGCGAGAGAAAATTTGGAAATTTGAAAGAAAAGCAACGATTTTCGAAAGAAAAATGCTATTTTACTAGTTTTCAGGTCGCAGTAAGGTCGTGGTTTATGTGTGAGGGCAGCATTAACTTTATATTAGTATTAAGAATTTATGAAAATTGCAACATCCTGTTTCAACTGATACAATCACAAAACTCACTAATATCATCATTGTTTTTATTTCACAGAAAGATTTATCTGGCGACAGATGTATGTGAGTAAAGCGTGAAATTATTTCTTTAAACACCATCCCGTGTTTCGTTCATTTTAGAGTTATAAAATAAAATAAAAAACATTCTGTAAATAATGATTATGTCAACCTCAAATACCCTTTCGTGGAAAAACAGCAACTGTCATTTTGTGACTTTATGACACAGCTAATAATTGTTCAGTTAAATTTTGGTTGGTAATTTATTAATCATAACTACTATTATTAACTATTTCTAGATATTGCAGTTTACTCTGTTTGTCGTTATCAAGGCTACCTGTCAGATCATTCATGTCAGCAAATAGTTGCAAATCTGCTACGTATATATATGTTTAAATATCAACTCTCTGCACTTCTACTTATCAGGGGAAGTAATCGCTGCAGGTTTGCTTACTAGCGGCCATTGATAGGTTGACAGACATGTACTTTCCATCTAAATTGTTAAACTAAATTGATAATGTGTTGTCTTGAAATTAATCTAATTACCTGTTTCTTTTTTGTTTTCATTATATAGCGTATGCATGTTGTTTCTTAAGAAAATATATTAGTTCATTGCATAATAATTGTTCTCTTTCCATCGTATATGTATCGTTCAATATTATATCATATACATGTATATGTATTATTCATTATAAAACACTAGAAACTGTACAGTTTACGTGTAATAAAATCTGTTCTGTTCTATATTCTCATTTTAGAAATATATTTGTAATTGTTAACTATGGCTTATGAGGCATAATTTGTGTTTGTGTCTGCAGTGACTTTGAAGGATTTTGTATGAAAGTCAGATACTACTTTGTTTACATTTTACTGCATAAATGTACTTTCTGACAAATAATTTCACATTCATACTGCTTTTTCCATGTGTTAAGAATCTTAAATATTCTAAAACATTTTTAAACACCTTAATGCCCTTTCAAAACAATGAAATAATATTCATTTCTAACGCATAATGCGCCTTTAAAATATATTTAAAATGAAATACAATATTTACTTTTCTTTAGTATAATTATCGCCTAAGCTGATCTATGTTTTTTTTCTTTTGAACCTCAGTTGAGTTTGACAAAAGAAGTCACATTATTTGCATATTTCTTTTACAAAAATATGTATATGTGTATGTACGCTTTCAGATTGTTATCTACTTCGCAGTCTTGTTATAACAGGATAGAATCGCAACAACAACAATAAAGTTAACGTTTGGTTTAAACATATTTATTCAATATATTTACATTATGATGAACAATATTTACACAATACATTTGGGATTGGGCAGAAAGCTATGAAAGCTTATGAGTGTCCTGTCCCAGTTTAAACAATTTACATATATACAGTTCATGGCATTATTATGCACAAAATTCATTTAGTTGAAAATATATCAAAGACATTTTCAAAAAATATGTATTTTGCAATTAATAAATACTTAATATATGGTCATGAGAGAAAAAAAAGCAAAAGAAAAATGAAACAAAATGGAGGTGAAAAAATAAATTATTGTATGACAAATTAATTTAGTTAGAAGTCGCCGTTTCATTTTCACCTAGGAATGTGCAATCGAAAAGACACTGTTTATTAACGGAGACAAAAGAATGTAATAAGAATCTTAATTGATAGTTATAAAGTACAATTATGTAATTACGAAAAAAACAACAACAAAAAACTACCAGCTAATATTGACAAAAAAACCAAAAAAATTGAGAAAGAAAAGGAGTGGTGGATGAACAATAATAAAGCAACAGGAGTAAACAAAGATGCATTATATAGTAACTATGTATGTTTAGATGAACAAGCGTAAGTAAGACTTGGGGTACGCGCTAAAAGCGCTTCGTTTCTCGGATGTATTTTTGAACAGCTGTAAAGATAGATACATTAGACTCGTAAGATAAAGAAGTGTTTCCAGTAAGAATGACATTTAAAGAAGGATTACAAAATTGGGAAATAGCCGTTATTAATTCAATAGCCGTTATTAATTCAATAGCCGTTATTAAGTTATTAAGTTAACGTTTATACGTCTTTCCTCCCTGAAGCAAAATGGTGAAAACGTAAACATTTTAATTGCGGCATAGCTATGAATAAGTGGTCACATTAAAGATGACTGCCATTCAAAATTCAAGTTTAAAGCAGGATTTTCATATTTCAGAGATTTTTTTTTCTTTTTCTAATAAATAAATGAAATAGCAAACAACATTCTTACTTTGAAATTATGTCATACAAGTTACAACCGCATCAAAACCTCTATCTATTTTAATATATGTTATAATGTTTACTAATAATGAAAACAAAGTTTTTATTTCGTAGAAGTACATACTGAATAACCGAGATTCAAGATTCAAGTGTATGAAAACTTCCCGATCTACTTTTTACAGTGAAGTACTTTCCATGTAATTTCAATTCAAGTTTCAATTTCAATTTCTTTATTTTCCACTCATTTCATGTTAAACATGACATAAGGCGGCAAAAACTAATACAACTTCACAGTTAGACATGCAAATATACAATGCAAATAAGAACGTTTCCCAGTCCGAGGACACAACATTTTTATATCAGTCACAAGTAAAAATGGCATTAAGAAGTGTTTGTGTGTGTGCGTGCGTGCGTGCGTGTGTGCGTGCGTGCGCGTGTGTGTGTGTGTGTTTTCTAACAGGGAGCTAAACATATATCTGTGTTTCCAATAACGCTAGATAATGTTTTTTTTACAATCCCCTTAACAAATATACAATATTTTCTATATTCAATATGATTTTTAGTACTGTTATTTATAATTCTTCTGTTCCTCTGAATGTTGCGGATAAATACTCCTAACACATTTTCTAGTCAAGCCATTTAACACAGAACATTCAAGTATGTAATGGTATTCATCAACGATATTCGAATTACATAATGTACATATTTTTCGCTGTATGGGACTCTGCTCCAACTTCCGGTTACTGAATGGTTTACATTATATCTCACGACTGTAAGACGAACTCCTTACAGTGATTACCTCCCTTTGTAGACTGTACTGATAAGGGGAAGTCACTGCGTAGGAGATTGGATCACTAAAAGGTAAAATAAAGGTAAAAAGCCTTTGATAGTAAATTTTAGTATTTTTACCATAGTAAAGAAGCAAAATTTACACACGCTAAGAATTTACTTAAACTTTGTATGAAAAATCATGATTTAAACAAATTTCTGAAAAAAATTATTTCCCTTCTTTTTTTAGTTACATGTATATGCCTCTGGAAGTGAGTTTTTGCTCTTTTAACAATATATCTCAAAATCAAACACACTTGCTTTTATTTCATATATTTTCTGTTGCTTCATTTTTGGTTAAAATGCAAAGTTTAAAACAATTATTCTAAATTTATTTTGATTTGCTTCATTGAGTAGATTTAACATACTGCATATTTCTTCAAAAAAGGGACATTACTCGAACAAAAATTCTATCATTTCGCACAAGCAACTATAGTGAAAAATCTGTAGCATAGAATTTCAGCAAAGTTTGCACCATGATAGGGTACAAACTTACAAACATTAATCTAAAATCAAATTAGCTTTTGTTTAATATAGTTTTAAGTTATCTACCATTGTTTAATATAGTTTTAAGTTATCTACCCTTGTTTAATATAGTTTAAAGTTATCTACCCTTGAAAATGACTTATGTGAGATAAAATATTAATCAATTACAACTTAATTCTCGCGTTTACGTTACACATGTGCTTGAGTGAATAATGGTATCTGTCTGTCTGTCTGTCTGTCTGTCTGTCTGTCGTTACTGGGTGATCAGGACATTAAGTAATATAATTATCATATTTAAGTATTAAATTTATGCCCCCAGGATAATATATTATTTATCTTAGTTATTATCATAATATAAAACGTTTTTTATCAAAAATGAGAATTGACTGAATCATGACAGAGAAGTGTTTCGGGATGAAAAGCTAATGAGATATTGTAACAAGTGATATGCTAAAAAATGATAGTTATTTGCCTACAGCATTATTTACTTCAAACAAAATTAAATAAGTATTCTTTCTTTTTTTAATTTATGCTGTGGGCAAGTCGCTTTAAACCCTGTATAGTTTTTTTTTCGCATTTTTTTCAGAGTTACTCGACCGTGAGAACTTAATATGATAATTGTACTCGGTTATTTTTATCGCACTGTCAAAGTTGAGAAAACATCTCGCGTCACGATTGAGTAAAAACCTATTGTGTGAAATGAAGAGTAAAATTATGTACGCCATTATATAGGTTTCGTTTTTAAATGAACAACTTATATGACATGTATATATATTTTCGTTTATAATTCATCAACTTTACCAAACGTGCTTTCTGATCAACAGAAGGTTAAAGACTGAGAGTTAAAAAACAAGGATATTGCATAAAAGGACTTTTTACAAGGTAGGCTAACTTACTTATTTTGGTAGCAAGATGTAAAGACTGGTAAATTAATCGGGTGGTAATTTTTTCAATAATATTTTATTCATATTAAAGGTACAAGGTTTGTTTACAAAAATACCCTGTTTGTAGCGTCACGACAAAAACAACATGGCTTTGCGACCAGCATGGATCCAGACCAGCCTGCGCATCCGCGCAGTCTGATCAGGATCCATGCTGTTCGCTATCAGTTTCTCTACTTGTTATAGAGTTTGTAAGCGAACAGCATGGATCCTGATTAGACTGCGCGGATGCGCAGGCTGGTCTGGATCCATGCTGGTCGCAAACGCATTATGTTGGTTTTGTTGTGACACGGCTCACCCTGTTTGTAGCGTCAACTTTTGACAGTCTTAGAAGAGACACATGTTATTTTCTTTACATAATATAACAAATGATGTTAATTTGAAACTCCGAAAAAATGATAACTATAAATCAGGTTGTTTCAATATTTTATTTAAAACATTAACGTTATTAACGATATTAATATGAATGACACCGATAACAATCAGATTGTAAATATCTCCAAACTTTTATTTCGTCAGTTTTTTCCCCAATATTTACACTTGAATTCCTTATATAATATCTCAGTAGTACATTATGGGTTCCATATTTTATTTTGGGTATGTAGTATTAGTATAAGGTGTACATGTATGTATACATTTGTTAATCTTTCAATTAATAAAGTACAAAATTTAAGTAGACGTTGTATTAAATTCAAACCGCGGCTTAAAATGACTAAGGTTACTGATAATATTATTAGTTTAAATTTTTGACAGGATATATGTTCCTATATAAATGGTTGGTTGAAAATAAAGGCGAGGGTTATATTGCAAATAACCGTTTATGTAGGGTCATATAACCTGTTAGGAATATTTATAAAGATGTTTTATACTGCAAACTTCCTTGTTTATAGAAAACAGTATAAACATCACGTTTAGCAATCAAACGTGCAGTATTACATTAATTGTATGATAGTTTGGGGACCTTTCTGTTGAAAATGTGTCAGAGTTAAATCGTATGCAAAAACAGATATTAGATACCTGCACTCCAGAGCATGCCCATAGATTGGCTCATTTTTGTTATGGTTTACTTATTGTGACGACAGAGAAATGGAAAGCGATAGAAATATCATATTCAAATGCTCGTTCATCGGTAACTTTTGTTCTAGGGCTTCATATTGTGACAACAGGGAACGTGTTTTTTATGTTTGACTTATACAATATAGAAAGAACATCAAAATACTCGGCAATCTGATAAATACTCGGGGGTTACGCCAGATAGTAACTGTATATAATTTGTAATTTTCACTGTTTACTAAAATGTCAAAGTCACCATAAAAGGATGAAACTTATTTTATTACCTTATTTATTGTAAACAATCAATAAAACACCTCTTATGCTGCAGACTGAGTATTAAAATAAGCAAATTTTACGTGAAATGTCTGTTAATTTATGGATTGAAAAATCATTAACCATGTACTTTATGGAAAGTCATAAAATCACAAAATCCTAGACATGTGCATGTGTATTTAACCACAGTGCTTGTAAAACAACAAACCGTTTTTAGCTCGACTTTTCTATGAAAAGGGGAGCTATCCTACTCGCCCCGGCGTCGGCGTCGGCGTCGGCGTCGGCGTCGGCGTCGGCGTTGGCGTCACACCTTGGTTAAGTTTTTCGTACCACCCCACTTTATTTCAGAAGTATTACAAGTATGGCTTTGAAACTTACCATACTTGTTCACCATCATAACCTCCATCTACAGACAAGAGTACATAACTCTGTCAAGGTTTTTGACAGAATTATGGCCCTTTTTTGACTTAGAAAGTGTATTGAGCTTGGTTAAGTTTTTTGTACCACCTCACTTTATTTCAAAACCATTGGAGGTATTGCTTTGAAACTGACCATACTTGTTGACCATCACGACCTTCATCAACAGACAAGAGGACATAACTCTGTCAAGGTTTTTGACAGAATTATGCCCCTTTTTGACTTAGAAAATACATTGAATATGGGTAAAATCCACTTATTGCCTTAACCCTTTGAGATATTGCTTTGAAACTTTTAATGCTATTTCACATCATTACCCCCATCTGTACGCAAGAGAAGGTAACTCTGTCAAGGATTTGTTTTAAAAATTAAGGCCTTTTATCGACTTAGAATCTTGGTTAAGTTTTTAGTACCAGTCCACTTTTTGACTGAACTGTTTGAGATATTAATTTGAAAGTTGGAATACTTGTTTACAATCATGATTCCCAAACATGTCCAGGAGAAGGTAATTCTGTCAAAGATTTTATTTGAATTATGGCCCTTAACTGTCAATGTTTTGTATTATAGGCAAGCACTAAAAAACTTAAAAAATCTAAAAAAATTCATTCCTATCCACTTGTTCACTTTACCATAAATTATGTCATATAAACATTGCTGTAATATTCAAGGGTATCAAACAACTAGTTATTTTTCTCTTTTCAGCCATTCTCCTATAATTGAAGCACTTTTTAATAATTCCTGTCTCCACTTTTAAAATCGTAGTAAAATGTACAGACGAGCTTAATCCTTTGTGACAAACATTTAAATAAGTACACTGGGATGTTCTCAGCAGCTTAACTTAAATTTTGTAGCGTGGATGCTCCTCGTTTTTCATTTGTGTTAAACTTAAAAGCTATAGTAACTGCAAAAAGCGCTGTCGCTTGACCAATTAAAGTTTTAGATTGGTGAAAAAAACAATCCATTTCTATGTTTTCCAACAAGTTTTTGCCTAAAATCAATACAGTATTGATAATAGATTAAGAATTACATAAGAAGTTCGAGACAGAGACCCTTATTTTCCATGATTTTCTTTAAATGCTGCCGTCGCCGAAATGCAACTATGGTACCGTAACGATTTTAAACTGGAATGTAACGATCTTGAGATGCGTTATATTCTTTTAAATTTGTACTCAAAACAATATCAAAAGACTATATTTGGAATAAAATTGATAAATTAGACTCCTGCGATGATACATTTTAACACAAACCGTTTTATTGTAAATAATTCAAATGTCGCGTTTAAAATGCTATGCCTCCGTAACGGGCGTATACTTTTAAATATACATTATACCAATCAAATAAAAATTTTAAAATATTGTTTTGTATTTCTTTAAATGAAAAACACCAAAATGAGATGTCGTTTGCACAAAAATATGATAATTCTGACCCGTAGAAGTCGAATTTCACTATGTTTCCATAACGACTATTTTCCGTAACAAAACGATCATCGGAATATCGGTACAGTATACGGTTCAATTGACGGTGTGACTTTTTTGCCTATCACCGCTCCCAATGATACGTCACTAACAGGTATGGATGCAACATCTTAATTGACTTTTATGATACAATGAGGCAACTGGAGGTAATTGGCAATCACTGTACTTTATTTATGCAACCACTGTTTTTGATTTGATAACGATGTTTTCACAATTATGTTACTTACACGAGAAATTTTACTGATACAAATCGATTGCAAGCTTTATTTTCAGCAAACCACAGAGTCAAAAGTAGCAAGTTGATGCTATTTATAATTTTTTTACCTGTTTGAAACATTTGTTACGGAACATAGTTGATTATTTTGAGATCATAATCTGATGTCATATATGTACTTTATCCATATTTATTTAACAATTTGAAATGAATGATTGGTTTCAAACATGGAACACATATTTCGATGAAAAAGAAGTGCACAGATTATCAAATAGTCAAAGGCAATTTGTTACGGAAGCATAGTCTTCTATCATCTGTTTTTAGCACCATAATACATATATTCAGTTTGTTTATAAAAACTGTTCCAGTGTGTTTTTTCATTATAAAGATATATGAAAATGGTGTCCAATATTAACTGGAAGTCTAACATGATTTGTATTGTGTTGTAAGGTTGCAGTTTTCCGTTACGGAACATATCAAATTTGTTACGGAACATAGCATTCATAAATGCTATGTTTGAATATGATTTTTTATGTTTTTTTACTATTTATAAAATACCAAAATTGTATCATTATGTCACTTACATTATCTAAAAGTTTTAGAATTACAATTATCATGAAAAAAGTAATATTAATAATGATATTAATGTAATAATGATAAAAATGATGATTATTATGTAATTGTTATATTAATAATAATCATGACAAAAGTAATTATTTTAATGATGTTCATGTATCAAGGTTAATAAATTTATAATAAGCAACGATTTTCTATTTTAGAATGGTGCTTTTAACAACAGAAATACAGGAGACTAAGCAGAGAGGGGAAAACAACAAATCATTTAAAAGAGAAAGAAAGCAGAAAAAATTATGTTCCAATTCAAAAAAGAAAAAGCACTGGTGAAGAAAATGTAGAGGAAACTACATGAAACGTTATAACATTACAACAAATTTTGTGTAAATTAGGCAGAAATAAAGCAAATAAAAGTGAAAAAAAAGAATTCTTGTTCATTTTCAGTGAAAAACATGATATTTTATTTTCCATAACATATGTTCAGTAACAAATATCTTTTCCTTCACCACTCACTTAATTAAACTGTTGATGTTATTTTTAATTGATACAGTGTTTTATGATTGATGTTGTTTGTGAAGATACCACATTTAAATTGTTTAAGTAATGTTAAAGAGTGAAAATATTGAGTTATAAATCTTATGTTTTATAATTTTTCACCTATGTTCCGTAACAGATCACAAGGTCTGTTTGATGATCATTTGTGAGGCGAAGTTTTTTGGTAACGTTACACAGATTAAAAGTTATGCTTGATTTGTTTTCTGCTTCTTTTTTAGATATAATTAGATAACTTTTATGACAGTATTTGTTTGTGCATTGTATCGAAACGATGTCAATCTTAAGTTACGAAAATATTTGCTTATACAAGCTTTTCAAATACGAAGTATGCAAGTTTCAGAATAAGATATGGCATAACATATTTTTGCTAAAGGTAACCATTGGTCTTCAACTTTACAATGCATATTCTTTTGGATTGTTTAATTTAAAATCTTAGTAAAACAATACCTCCAAAGTAATTCCTATGGTATATATATGTTCCGTAACAATGTAATTCAGTAACTAACTTCAAAAGCTTTCAGTATACAAACGGAGCGAATGGTGTGAGTTAAACTTCCACACAATCTGTCCAAGGTATTGAACATTAAAAGCAAATCATAGAAAACGTTGTTTATGAAAGTCAGATTTTTCATTTTTTGTGAACCAAAAGTGCTTCAATTATGGGAGAATGGCTGTTTTTGTACTTGAAATTAAAATCAGTAGTATAATACTATTAAATTTATTTAAGGCTCAACTCAGTTTTTTTTTCTTTCTTACCAGCCCTCTTTTGACTTAAACATTTCAAACTTTGCTGCAGTGTTCAAGGGTATCACACAGTTCAGTAAAATAATTCTTCACTAAATATCTTAATGCTCATGGCCATTGTTCACTTTAAAAATACAGAGATTCTTGTATTGCCTTTTACTGCAAAAACTTTTTTTATTGGCAAGCAATAAAAAAGTCGAGCGCGCTGTCTTACGGACAGCTCTTGTTATAAGCTCGACTGTACAAAGTATATGGAGAGCTGTCCTCCACACCCGGCGTCGTCGCCGCGTCTGCGTCCAAATTTCAGATCAAACTTTTTATGCAGTAAAACATTTTTTCACAATCACTTTTTTATTTCTTAAGGTATCATCATCAAATGCAAATCAAATATATGTTCCTTATCATCAACAATATCTTTTGTGACAAGGGTCATAACTCAATATTTTCATAATTATCTCCTCATATTTCTTTCTTAAAATATTGTTCTTTATTCCTAATTCTTTATTACTTAAGGGATCAACTTAAAATATATGTTCCTTATCAACAGTTACATCTTATGTGATAAGTATCATAACCCTAAAGCAATATTTTCAGAATTATCCCCCTTAATTCTTTTTAAAAGATATCGATCTTTACTCTTACTTCTTCATCAACTTAAAATATATGTTCCTTATCAACAGACACATCTTATGTGATAAGTATCATAACTCTAAAGCAATATTTTCAGAATTATCTCCCCTTAATTCTTTTTTAAAAATATCGATTTTTACTCTTACTACTTTATCACTTAAGGGATAAACTAAAAATATATGTTGCTTATCATCAATCACATCTTATGTGACGAGGGTCATAACCCTTGAAGCAATATTTTCAGAATAATTTCCCCTTATTTCTTCCTTCAAAAATAACATTTTTACTCTTACTTCTTTATTTCTTAAGGAATCATCTTAAAATATAGTTTCCATATGCCACACGATTGTCAACCGTAGCACCAATATCTCCAGACTTATTTCACACGAATCTAGATTTTTTCCTGAAAAAAAAAGTTATTTTTTTCCTAATGTCTTTATTTCTTAACTTTGCATTTATGTTCCTTATCATCACCCACGTCACATGTGACAAAATTCATAACTCTACCATAAATATGCTATCACCGCCCTTCACTTTTGAACTTGGATTTTTTTTATAAAAAAAATGTTATTGTTGACTCTAACTTCTTTACATTTTGAAAAAAATATTTAACTTTAATTTAAGTTTCATATCAACTCACATATATAAATAATATGACAAGCTTCATAGCTCGAATTGACTTTCCGTTAACCTTACAATCTTCCTTTTTTGTAACTTCTTTATTTCCTCAAGGATTTAATTCAGACTTCGGCAATATGTTTGTTATCAACACTTGTGATAAGATTCGTAAGGCTAGCTTCTGTATTTCCAAGATTATCTCCATTTTTAAACTTTACAAAAATGTGATATTTTTTAGTATTGCCTTTGTTGTTGTAAATGGTATCTACTATATTTATTTATTTTTATTTTTTCTTTATTTTTTATTTCCTCGCCATGCCATGTTGGTAGTTATTTAGAAATCGGGGTGGTGTACACTCATGACATTGATAGGGAAATTTGCGTAGATTGTTGAATTTCAACATACCTCGTGTAATCATATGTGGTTTGTCATAATATCTTAAAGTGGATTGATCTACAATGAACTCATTTGTATAAGTTTTTTTCTAATATTGATAAAAACAATAGAACTGTATCATTTGTATATTCTTATGAAATATTACAAATATTTAGATAATGATAAATATCTAAGAGATTTTGTATGAACATTTATATGATGAATAAAAACATTATGTTCTGGATATATAAATGCATGTATTATCGGATCATGTATCTCATTCTTGTCAACAAAATCTATATATATAATTCGTTCCTGTCTTGTTGTTATGACTGATACTAATACTATCAACAAATTATTTAATTGTATTTCAGATTTTCAATTACAGACCAATTCACTTTAAAATCGTTGTGATGTTTAGTGTGTCTTTGTTTTACATTTTAAATACCTATGACGAATTTCAAAGGCCATATGGTGACTTGCAAATGCTATACTAGTATAAGAAATTCTTAGGTGCCCATTCATGTTTTTATCAGGCACGAGCGGGCACTCGAGCAGAACCATTGATCTTACGCAAGGTAGCAAATAGAGACTTCAAAGTCAGGTATTTTTACTTTTGATTATAGCATTGTCGTTAATAAAATTTCAAAGTTAAGTAACACAACTTGATCAATCAATATACTATTTATGCTTCCATTTATTTCAGGATACATGGTTTGTCTGAATGCAGACATGATGAGAGCTTCAGTGGCTTTGTTCTTGTTCCTGCTGACACGGACCGTCGCTCTACCGACCAAAGATGGAATAAATAACACGACGCAACCTAGTACCACGAAACCTAGGACTGCCACCATTATCAAACCTCCAGCACAATCTATTCTTCCGACGGTTAAGAATGACCTGCCATTATCACCACGTGTAAATACCACCACCTCAACAACAAAGCCTCACACCGCAACAATATTAAAACCAAAGGCAATAACGGAATCACCGCCATCTAACTGGACTAATGTATCTCCGGTAGTTGCTTCCATTGAATCTTTAGACGGACAGCAACCATTTGAAGTGCCATACGTTGCTGCTTCTATATTGAAAAACTGCGAGATTTTACCCGAGGACCCTGAAATCACATCACGTATAAAAGAGACTCTAAATAGTGGATCGAAAATGATCAAATTTAGTTTGCATATTAAACACGAAGAAAGGCGTTTCCATGGTTACAACGAAAGCAATATGTATAAACCCTTCTACTGGGTTCGATCCACCGGACGCCATGGGACTGGCCTTTTACTATTAAGACCAGAATACGATGTTCTGTCTTTAACCACTCTAGAGCTTGGTGTAGAAACAATGCACGTGAACGTTACTGAAAATCCTAGTAATTGCCTCAGCCAGCTTGCATACACGGACATAGAGGTGCTGTTTAGGGAGCTAGTTATGAACGACTTTCAAAATACAAGTTCCGGTGAAATTGTAAAACTGAAACCTACGGACCATGTCTGTAACATGCACGTGACGGATAATGAAGGTGTTGCGGATTTCAGATTTCTATGTTGTCAAAGAAGCGAAACTAATCATATAAGTTGCAGTTACCTACAATCTGACACATGGCTCAATGTTCTATTCTTCGTCATTGTACTGTTGAAAGTTATCGTGGTTTTGTTCAGTCCAAGATTAATACCCGATTCATTCTATCGTCTGAAACATATAGCAGCTCCTTATATACACAGATTGGAAAAACCTCTTTCCATAACTACTGTTGTAACAACAGATCCTAAAAGATACACAAACGTAAAGAACCAGTTTAAATTGTCAAAATTCAGGGAAATGAAGAACTTTAAGACAACATTGCAAAACCTGACACTCGATTTACCTTATGAACTTAAAATGAATCAAGTTCATCTTCGGGTTAAAAGTGGGCGTTTGCTGCCAGAGGATTCTGCGCCAGTTGGACTATTTCGGACAATGCATGAATCTTTTTTCAAGTGTAAAATTCGCGAAAGAGCTGCTCTTGCAGAATGTTGTAATTCCAACTTTTTCACGTTTTCTTATTGTCATAACAAAACCACATCTTGGTATACGGTTTTAAAACGTTTCATGGCAGCGGTTCTGCTTATTTTTCTGGCTACACCTTGGATTATCCGAATGTATGTTTACTTTCGATTTGAAGACGCAGAAATGCATATGCGGAAACAATTTGCAGCCGAAAAATCACTACGCTTCTATTT
This sequence comes from Ruditapes philippinarum, assembly GCF_026571515.1. Lineage (NCBI taxonomy): Eukaryota > Metazoa > Mollusca > Bivalvia > Venerida > Veneridae > Ruditapes > Ruditapes philippinarum. The sequence continues at coordinate 186,016 of NW_026861270.1, forward strand.
CCCGGGAAATTTTACTCTATTACTTACACCCTTACATGTTTTGTTCGTCATCATATACATTCTCTTGTGCTTCGAGTCCTGCATATTCGGTGTTATGAGTCGTAAGATGAAAGAACAATTCAAATTCGTTCTCCGGAAGTGCTTCAGGGACATGCGTGAAATGAAACAAATGGACGTAATTGGTTGGCTAGTTAGGATATCCGTGAAACCATGCACAATGTTTGGTGGAATTGGAATTTGTGTTGGACTTATATCATGGACACTTACACTGCCGTTTTTGTTTCTTATCCTATCGTTCTACATATTTCCAACTTTAAACGTTACATTGCGGCTTCTAGCTCATTTTGCGGTGTATCTTTTCCCAAAGAACGCGTGTAGTGAGATAAGATTATTTGCTAGACTTTCAAAATACATTATCAGTATAGAACAAAGGCTAGATATGGAACAGATTGCTACAGCTGAATCGTTAGAGAAGAACGAATCAGTTTTGAGGTCCGGGTGGAAGAGATTCCAACAGTTGATCATTATATTATTGTGCCTGCTGTCCATGTATTCAATAATATTTCTGATGACAGAGTTCGTGTCATTCATTGTGGAAATATTCGTTTATACTTTAATGGGCCTCATTCTAAATGCATCAATGACATTAACATATATCTCACTAGTGTTCCTACTCTGGGTTTACGGAAACGACTGCTTTGGTGCTGTTAGTAAAAGATTTCTTGCATTTAACAAGACGATGAATGCTGCAATTCTAGAACTTGGTAAGAAAAAGGTTGAAAATGAAATTTATTTAGATGACGAAAAACAGGAGAACATTGCATTTAGAGTGAAGACTGAGAGGGCGGAGAAAGTCGAAAATCCGGTACAACTTGTAACAAACGCGGACTGTTTACCACGATGGGAAATTTCAAGACTTGTTTTGTTCCTTAGTAAGAATGACCGGCCTATGATTCCAAAGACCTTTTATTTCAAGTCCTGTAAGATGCCGTTCTACAGTGTTCCCGGAGAACTTCTGATGAATTACTTAAAAGCAGCAAGTGAGTTTGGAATGATTTTATTATTCCTTATGTTTGTTCTTGTTGTCGTTCTCGCGTTTGGAGACACTTACGAGATTTCAGCTACCAATAAAATGTTTGCTACAATCGCTGGGGGATTTTTGCCATTTATGTTAAGAAACATTGTGTTTAAATCACATGCTGTACCGACTGTGGATAAAGACAATATGCATTTTCAAGTATGTCTACACGGCTTGTTAGATGACCACAAGCAGACGTGGCCAATTTACGACATTGATGTCGTAAACAGACAGATTTTGGTTGATAGTAAGTCTGAAAACGGAAATGGGAGCGCTGTAGAAACAACTGATATTGAAACACCAGAAACAAACCCATTTATTGACAATGGCAGCCATAGAAACGGTAAGACAAATAATGAAAGTATTGATTTATTGATAAATATTGCAAGTGAAATAGACATTGACGATTTTCCTGGAATGAATGATGTCAAACACGGACGGGCTTATAATGGATCTACTTCTTTACTGGATGATTTGGAACCGGAAGAAAAAGAGATGCGTGAAATTCTGAAAAATGTGTAAAATAGTATTATAATAATGTGTAGCCTAAGTTGACAAAAATAAATCTGTGAAATGTATTAAAATAGTAAAGTACACAAATAACAAACAAAAAAGAACTATTAAGATTTTTTAAAGTGTGGTCATTATTTAAGAACTTTCGCCTTTCTAGTTTCAAGGTAATTTGTTTAACTGCAAACTGTACAGGAACTCTCTTATTCTACTTTCTGTCAACTATTAGTTATCGTCTTAATGCAGCAATTTCAATATCTCTGCTCACTATTTTATTACTTAACAAGGCAATTTTATGGACCGAGATTCCATAACTCATTCTAAATGCATCAATGACATTAACATATATCTCACTAGTGTTCCTACTCTGGGTTTACGGATTGATGACTGTTTCAATACATTGAGATTATTGTAATTTAAGTACTAGTGTCAATATATTTTATTACTGTACACATTTAAATCTCTACATAGTTGGCAAATGTCGAGTTTTTACTTTTAGTAATCAATGTATCATTAAAGCGGCGAATCCGAGAAAATATATGAAAATATATGATATAGATGTAAAAGGTAACATAGTTACCTACATTGATTAGTAAATAAAGTATTTGTAATATGGCAGGGCAGGTATTTGAGGAAACATTTTAGTTTAAGGAAGAATATACTAGTAATAGGTAACAGAAACAAATTCATCAGTCAGGCAAGCTTCAAAACATTTCTGTGATATATAGATGATTATTTCATCCTTCAGTTTGTTTAAGGTATTATTATTGATTTATTATCATAATAACATGACATCATGTATTACAGAACGACAGAAACGTTATTTTTGTGTACTTGTTATTGGAGTGTCTATAATAAAACCTAATTATGTTTATATAACATTTGAATAGTTCATTTCCGTCCTAATGATGAAATAAAAAAACGCGCAATTGTAATTTTTCTTCTTTCATTAGCGAGAAAAGATCACAGCATACATATAAAGAATGAAACTACGGTCAGTTTTCAGACGCAAATATGTTAAAAATATAAGATAAATTGAAATCTTATGACGTCATTAAATTATTTGTAAGTATGAAGTTATAGCCTAGTGACAAATATGTTTTGTTTAAATAAAAACAATTAGGAAAGTGTTTTTTGTATTCATTTGATGTACTGTTTTTATGCCCTGCTATTGTACTAGTAATATATGAATACTGTTAATATATTTGTTTTTATATGCATGTAACTTATTTTATGTTTACTTACATACAGTTGTATCCCAATGACAAATATGTAAGGTTGAACTAAGGTTGAAGTTATTGAAATGAAACTAAATGTGAGTGTAAATTTTGTATTCATATACATTCTCATATCCTACTTATTTTACATATAAATTGTTGTTTCATCTTTTAATTCGTTTAGTTTTTAGAATATTTTTATGAGATATAGGTGTATTATTTAGCAGAAGAATTTTTGTGTACAATAAGTCTTTTAATAAAAATGATGTTACTAAGATGTTGATAGCTTTTTTTCGCTAAACATTTTTAAGTATAGGTTTTTACCTTGTAGAAAGTTAAAAAGTTTATTTAGATAGTTGTATTTATATTAAACAGACAGCTGACAACTTGTAAATGTATACTGTATTTATAAATAGCCTATCACGTCATCTTTACATTTGTCTACATATGTTGAATATGATTTGACTTCTATGATCCGATATTATCATTCTCTATGCATGTGTTTAATGTATTTTCTTACTGCTTAGCTAATTTTAGATGTTTAACAAGTTGTTTTAATAAAATGTCAAACATTATATTCTAATTAAAATGTAAATACATGTATTGTAATTTCCGAGTCTTTTATTAGCTTAACTTTTAAAAGAATAAGAGCTGGCGAGGGCGTCACCCTCACGCTTGGTTTATTTTTGCATGCAAGTTGGCATCTCCAAAACTACTGAAGAGACTGGGTTGAAACTTCACATACTTGTTCTCTGTGATTATCTTACATGATGGGCACAGGGCCCACAGCTGAGTTACTTTATCACAGCCATGTCCCTTTTCCCAGTGATCTCAAAATCAATAGGGGTCATCTACCGATAATTACAAACCTCCATGCCAGGAAAAACCGACGGACGGCTGGACGACCGGACTGCCGGATGGCCGGACGGACAAACTGACCTTACAACTTTGTTGTGCGGGGGTAAAAAAAAATGTTTTGACATCGCACAAAGTAGATATGTTATGCTTTAAATTCTAAAACAATTATACGTTGACACACTATGTTTTTAGCTCGACTATTCGCAAAATAATCGAGCTAATGCAGTCACCTATTTGTCGGTGTCGGCGTCCGTGTGGTTAAGTTTTTGTGCGAAAGCTGGTATCTCCATAACTACTGAAGGGAATGGATTGAAACTTCACACACTTGTTCTCTGTAATTATCTTACATGATTGGCATAAGTCCAATAACTCTGATTTGCTTTTTTGCATAATTATGCCCCTTTTTCGACTTAGAAATTTTTGGTTAAGTTTTCGCGTACAAGCTGGTATCTCCATAACTACTGTAGGAAATGGATTGATACTTCACACACTTGTTTTCTGTGATAATCAAATATGATTGGCACAAGTCCCATAACTCTGATTTGCTTTTTTGCATAATTATGCCCCTTTTTCGACTTAGAAATTCTTGGTTAAGTTTTTGCGTGTAAGCAAGTATCTCCATAACTACTGAAGGGAACGGGTTGAAACTTCACATACTTGTTCTCTGTGATTATCTAACATGATTGGCACAAGTCCCATAACTCTGATTTTTTCCATAATTATGCACCTTTTTCGGCTTAGAAATTCTAGGTAAAGTTTTTGCTTGTAAGCTGGTATCTCCATAACTACTGAAGGGTTTGTGCCTTTTTTTTAACAATTTTATGCATTCATAATAATAAAGCAGTGATTAACTCGATAAAACATCTTTAAACAAGCCTTTGTACCTTTTCGGACAATATTATGTAAGCATTATTATACTCAATGAAACACACTTGTGACAACTTTTCGAAAAGTCGAGCGTTACTGTTACAGTTCTTGTTATATATATAGTATCATTATAAAAAAAATCCCTGGCAGTGTTTCAAAGAAAGGACCAGCTTTAACTGACCCGTTTTCAAGAACGGAGATTCCCACATTCCTTTATTTAAATAAGACATACATGTATTTAGTAAGAAGTTTATAAATTTCAATAAATTTCTGCAATAAAAATATTTTACTCAAAGATGAGCATAGTCTTTAAGCAAACAAAGATTGTCTAAATCAGGGCATAAAGTGTGTTTAGCTAACCTGAATTTGTTGAAAGTATATAAAAGTAAATGTTTATCATTGCAAAGATTATATTATCACATTTATTTATTTTTGTATTCAAGTGGCTTACATCACATAAAGCTGATTTATTGGGCAAAAATGGAGACTTTCAAAATGTGAATTCACTGCTTGATATGTTAGAGTGTCGTCATTAACAAGAATTAAATTGAGGTATGCATTTACCCATAACCTTCTGAATCCCTTAGATGGACTTGTCGAGCTTCTATATTTGGAACTGTCCATTATCAAATTGGGGATATCAAAATAAGATGGAAATTTTAAGTTTGTCAGACAACAATAACGAGCCTACCCCCATTGCAGAGCAAAGAAAATGTGTCGTGTGGCAGAGTTTCTTTTTTTTTTCAAATAAAGTTTCCCAGACTGAATTTTTTATACCACACTGAAACAGTGTTTTATTTCCTTTCACCTTTTGTATAATCTTTTTACTACTATTAATTTATAATTTATAAGTATTAACTATTTGTTACAACAATAACTTAGTAATATAAGAAATAAAACTTAACAAAAGAAACGTTTTACAGTTTAATAACAGATTTTATGACTTATTAACACACATCAATTTTAACAATACTTATATAAGACTCTATTTTATCTGATAATATAACCAAGGAAACTATCCAAAAATATCACTTTTATTATAATCCAAAATAAGTTCAATAAGGCCTTACAAACTTAGAACCTAAATAATTTCTGACTTGAATGCTAAATCATCTAAGCATATTTACAAATAAGGGAGGGGGTAATCAAGAAAAGCATATTAAGCATGTGGCGGGGAAAATAGAAAGGAGTTCACAATGTAATAATAAATTTCTTAGGAGTTTTCTTATAACTTAAACAAAGTCAGGAGCATGCTTAAATGACAAATGTTTCAATTTAACTTTACTATAATAGGTTATGAAATTATAAAGATATGTAAAGAATCAAAACATATTTAACTTGCGAAAAAAAAGAAAATCGCAAAATTTGCGACATGCCGTAAAAAGTTGATTTACCGACTGAAAAGGTGTATTAGAATAATCAAAATTAACTTTTGTTATTCAAAACAGCAACTGACAATTTTTGTAACATCCCTGCAGACATACTTTGTGTCCATTTGCACAAAAGTTAACTCCTTTGCACCAAAATACGTCATCGCAATGGATATAAGAACATGATATTAATAATAAAAATCTTAAAGGACTATTATGCCTCGGAAATGCTTCCAATTTTATTTCTCAAAAACTTTTTTTTATTTTGTAACAAAGTAATACTCATTTGCCAAATATATGGACTATCTATGGAACTATAGCTTTGTTGGCAATCGGTGTAATTATAGTGAATTCATTTATATTTTATATGTAAGTCAAACTAATACTGATAGTATGATTCAGGTAATTGGTCAATAAGAATTTTTTGGGATATATTAAAAGTACACCAAAACGAAATTCATTCATTTCATTCAAAATATAAAAAGCGTTTCCGAGGCATATTGGCCTTTTAGATCAAAATACCGAATAACGAGAGTTTCAGAGATTTAATGAGATGACATATGTTTATTCTATATCTTACCGGCCCTACAGCGAATATAGTGAAAATACAAACTGCGAATCCATTTAACCATCTGCAATGTATTAATGACTTTGTTAATATATATTTTTTCAGAATTTTAGATTTCTATTACCTAGAAAAAATCAAAAAAAAATCCAGAATTGTACTTGCAATGAAAATCTACGCAAATTGTTTAATGATACAATAATTTAAATTTTCTGTGTTATCATAGACATTTTTATGTAATTAAAGACCCTCCATCTGACACCGTATTATACGAAAGACCGATGGTGACATTTCAACTCTTTGAATTCTGGGATTCATCTTCACGAACTCACAAATTCAACTTCGTGAATTCACGATTTCAACTTAGTGAGAATGAAATCTTCAAATCGCGGAAAAAATATTTGTTTTACGAGCCATAATGTGCCTTTTAACCACTTGCAGTATGTAGATCTCTTAACCATCTCTTAACTTATGTTTATATGATTTTATACATCTTCGTTTCAGAATATCCTAAGCAGTCGCATAATTTTACAGCCACTCGCATTTCTACTAATATTTTACGCCGAAAATTCTCAATCAGTAATACATATGCCTTGGATAAGGATCATAAAATTCTACAAGACATCAACCCGTCCAGTTTGTGTTATATCATAAGCCGACACAATTTCGAAAGAACATAATAGAAATTGATTGTAAGAACACTTATAAACAAGAGCTGTCCGTGTTACTACAATACGCAAAAAGTCAAGTAGTTTGGCTTCCCTGATTTTAAGTGTACTAAAAATGACAGGATTTTGATGTGAACCAGCCCTTAAGTTCAAAATCGGCAAAACATCATTGATTTGATCAATTCAAACTACAATGTTGAAAGTGCGTTTGTTATTAAAATTACAATATCCTTTTTTAAGACATATTCATTTAATAAATTAGTAAATGTTTATGACAATCTAGGAAACACCTGTAACTTAAGTGTTAATGACATGCTATTATTTATCAACTTGATTTTATGTAGTTTTCCTTATTTCTTAAATGATCGTCATTAACTTTATTTAATTATTGAGGATATTCGATAATTCAATATAAAAAGACCACTTGCCCCTCACCGCTGTGGGTTCGAATCCCGACAGGGACCTTGGATTCTTTCATGTGAGGAAGCTATCCAGCTAGCTTACGGAACGTCGGTGGTTCTACCCAGATGCCTTTCGTGCCTGAAATAATGCACGGAAGGGCACCCGAGGTATTCCTCCACCAGTAAAGCTGGAACGTCGCAATATGACCTATACTGTGTCAGTGTGACGTAAAACCAAATCAAACAAACAAACAAAGTATAAAAAGAAATGAAACATCCTGTTTCAACAGTAGATACCATCACAAAATCCACTTACATCATTGCGACATCTGTATGGGAAGAAAGCGTGAAATTATTTCACATCATTCTGTGCCTCTCATTATTTTAGAGTTATAAATAAAATGCAAATCAAAGTTTTCAGCTAAATGATAAATTCAACCCCAAAGATATCTTTCAACCCCCAAAGATATCTTTTGAGGAAAAACAACAGCAATATATAACTGATTTAACCCTCGACAGATTCGTATCTGCCAAAGTAATTTAAAGTCTAGACGCAGCTCAGCTTGTAACTGATATACTTCACTTTAATCAACATGCAAAAATTAAGACTTTGTCGTTATTGTCATTTTCAGTCAGAACTTTGCAAATTCACGTATATGTATTTTAAGGAACAATTTTTGCACCATTGGTTTGGAAAAAGATTGTGGAAAATCAGAGAAAATTTATAAAACAGCCGAGAAAAGTGCTTTCTGTGAAGGAGTTTATGCACTTATTTTGAAGGAAAATCCATTCAGTTAAAGATATAAGATGCCTTTTACAGAACCTCCTCTCTGAAGAGTATTCAGTTTAGTTAGAATATTACTGGGTGGCATTTTTTCATTTCTTTTACTTTTCTTATTCTTTTTGTTGTGCCAGATTTTGTTGTTGTTAATGTTGTTTTTGTTGTTTTTTGTTGTTTTTTGTTGTGGTTTTTTTAATCTTGAAATTAAGAAATATTTGCAAATTTAGATTTATTTGCTTTAGTGTTAAATGAGGTAAATATGGTAGTTTTACACGTTTAAATATTTATATTTTCTAAAAATCGGGATGGTAAACCTTTCTTATTTTTACACAAATTTTTAGAATTGTATGTAGATAATTATTGTATGAAGAGATAACGATGCGCCATCGATAGAAAAATATATAACCGGTATTCTTAGCTGCTCTATCAAATGTGACAGATACCTGTTTTTTCTGGGCTGTGACTAAAAAAAGGATTGGAGCACCACACTAAATACCGTATTCCGGTATATACCGGACAAGGCGCTTGAATGATAAAATGCTAAAATCTTGTCTTTTTACCCAACGGAACGAACTTTAACAGGTCTAATTCATCTTTTCACACCGAATCAAGTACGATAATCAAGGAAAAATGTAAAATTCGGCGAAAAAAACGATATTTGTCTATTTTGTGATCATGATTTCTGCAAGCGTCTAGAGGTACTGCTCCAATCCTGTATTGAGCTAAATCCTTTTTTCTGATATGGTTATTATTGGTCTTTTTATTTATTATGCGGAATTCAGTTAATCTCCATATAATTTGTATCACATTATTCCTTACATAATTTGTCTCTTTTTTCTGTTATTTCTCTTTTATCAAGCTGTATATGTCTTTTATGCTAAGTTCTAAGTGCGATAGATTTCCGTGGACACTTGCCTGTTTTGCCCATTTATAATAAGACAACTCTTCCACACTTAGTGGTTTGCGCATGTTTGAAGTAAAGTGTCGCAAAAAGATAAATTGTAATAGTCTTATGAAACTAGAATATTGGTACATGTCTTACTCCAAACAATACCAGCTTTTAAATGTCTGAATGCCACCCTTCCTTGTTGATCTTGTTTTTCCTCAATGGTACTTTTATCTTGCTATATTTTTTAAACGTTATAACGTTTTATATAATAAATTTTGAGAGAAAAAAAGATTAATGTATAGGTATTTATATAGTTAAACAATTGCTTGGTCGCTTCAGTCTCATGAAAATTTCAATCTTTTACTTCTGTATGTGTTCTACGGAAAACATATACGGTGAAGTTAAGGTCCATTCTTGTTGAAACTAAAACAATCTGCTGGTTAGAAGCAAGTTGTACATCTTTCGGAGATGTTTTTCTTCTATTTATTTTTCAAAAGGTAAATAAATAAATAATTAAATAAATAAATAGTAAATAACGAAACTTGGTGAGAAACAATTCTAAGTTCTTTATGTCACAAGTTGTGCAAAAGAGAATTAACTGTACGAAAACTTTTTGAATTTAATTTAACAGTACCATTTATATGTTCACTGACCTTTTATGTACTTCTTCCCTTCGAAATGTTTGAAACAGCTAATAAGTACACGACCCTTAATTGTAAATAAAGCTGTCATTGAAGGATTAATAACCCTTACCTCGATGGTGCCGAAAGTGTTCAAGCCTTTGCCAACAGTACATATCCAAGCCAACCTGCTTTGACAAACTTTAAATTTGCATTTTGATATCTCCAACATTTATAATGGAGAGCAATGGAATGAGTGGAAGCATGGTAAAGCCTTTTAAGAAATTTAGGGGGCTAATAATTCAATGGCTACTGTCAGTATCCGATGGATACTTTTGTCTTTTATTCTTTTCTTTGTTTTACCCAAAATATACGAGTGGGGACGAGAATCTGACAAAATGTTTCTTTTTAAGTTTTTGAAATAAATATATTTAGAAAGATAAAGTTATAGATCAATAGCAAATCAATTCAAGCGTATACATTACTAAGTATTAAGGATATTAACTAATAAAATTATACTGTCATCAGTTTTTATTTTTAAATTTAAGTGTTCATTGAATGCATCCGGGATGACATCTTCTATTAATCAATGTTACAATCCTATTATAAGATGTTTCTTGTTATGAACTGATCAAATAGAGAAGAAAGGAAAGTATTCCATGATTACAGTCTGGTTCTTAACGGTACCTGGAAAATTGTAACAAGTGTTTTGTGTTATTAACGTACTTAAACGTGTCTGTTAATCAACAGAAAAAAAAAAACACAGCAAAAGAGGAGAGTGCGTAAAAGGACATTTTACAAGGTATGCTTACTTCCTTATATTGGTATAATGATACAAACTAATCTGGTGGTAATATGGTCAACGATATTGATTATATTCATTAATGTAAAGACATTTATTGACGTTCATAAATTCAAGGTACAAAGGGCATCTGAGGTCTTCCTCCACCAGTAAAGCTGGAACGGACCTATACTGTGTCGGTGTGACGTAAAACCCAAACAAACAAACAAAACCTTAACAAACAGGTCGTTCATATGATGGATTGAAACCCACGGCGAATGTAATCACTTAGCAAATCAAAGCACTGAATGTACTGATGAGGAGGCTATGACAGAATGTTTCAGACTTATAGTTTTTTTTCTTTTTGCTTAAAATGTGCTGTTATTTCAATTATTACCAAAATAAGAAGATATGCACATTGCACTATTTATCCTTACTGTTGTGTTCAACCATTCATATATATGTTTAATATGGTTGACTATTCATTTTGTTAATAATATTCCAGAACATTTCATTGAGGTCTACATTCGGACTGTTAATCATGCAAATTTTGAAAAACATAATCTGTCAATAATAAATGACATACCAGCAAGTATGACGACTGTTCATTATAAGATAACAATCACATTTTACAACTGACGGCTCCTTATCAAAATATTCTAGGACTGTTCATCATAAATACTTTATGTCATTTTTATATCATTGAATGATAATAACAACTGCAAGTTATGCAACATTTTTATTGAACATAAAAATTATACATATTTACATGTACCATAATTGAGATCAATAAGATACTGTCTTGTGATGAGTATTAATATTCATGCTCTACGGACAGAAAGTTGTCTTCTCCCGAAGCAAATCTCGAATAAAATCACGTTTCAGAAAATTATTCCCATTTCATTACTCGTCGCTGACTTTGACGGCTTCGGATAATATTAAAGCTAAATATTTCTTGAAAAAAATACATATCTGCAAAACGTATTCAAAATTGAATCAACCTAAGTGAAAATTGATCAGGAAGTTTATATCTTCTTTTTTACCGCCAACACCCAACCCAACTTATGGTAGTAAATCGATAGATTCTACATGTATTTTTTTAAACCTCACTAGCTTGAAATATATACTGCGGAAAATCTGTTGTTAACAGGGTGTGCGGTTATTACGTAGGGTTTTCCCTGTCGACCATTTCCCGCAAATAGATGAGAACATCGAAGCGTCAGTGCTATGAATGGTGTTATAAATAGCGTGTTTTGGAAGTTTTTGTTGAAACTTCTCCAAATCCCTCCAGAGGCGTGCACGTCGCGGAGAAGGCACACGGCAGGTCAAGGTCAAGTCATCTCAAGTACCAGAGGTGATTGGTTGACCTGTCGTGACTTATACTGGAGGTTTGGCGCTAATGAATGCCGTTTTTGTTGTCGTCAGTCAGGAAGTTGATTCCTTGACAGTATTGCCGTCTCCTTTACCACTAACGAACGAAGAATGGGCTACCAGGAAGATTCTGCTTGAAAAAGACGTCCCCGATGCTATAATCTTGGACATATGGTTATTCCGGCGCCGAGTATAAATAAACTTAAAACACACACACTTTTGTTGAAAACAAAACAACAACACACTTTCTGTAGTAATTTTTCAAGTGTTGTAAAATGAAAACGAAATTCCTCTTATGCCGCCGATTATTTATAGAACACAAACATATAAGTTCTTTTTATTTGATTTATTCAAATAAACATTAATCACTTCAGGGCGCGCAAATATCGTTTTCAAATTAAAGTTTCGTAAGATATGTTGATGAATTCCCGATGCTCGACTGTAAGTCACTCGTATATATATGCGTTTTATTGTTGTTGTTTTTTTTAAAGCTTCTTATTCTTTAATATTTTTTATGTATCTCATAATCTGTATTGAAAATTTGAATTTTATTACACATGGACATTCAAATTATGATGCGTTGCCCTAGAATTGAATAAACTTTCTAATTACACAATACGGGGTCATTCATTTGATTGAAGACTGATCTTTGCGTCTTTCTCTGAAATAATTATTTCCTTGTTAAAACATATTTGACCACATATTTCTGTCATTTAACTGTTCACTTTACTTCCGATTATTGTTGTACCGAAACACATGTTTCTATTTGTGTTTTCTAATCAATTCGAATCTATAATCAGTTTAATGGGACCACCACCGGGTAAACGACTACTAGGTACTTTGGTTATGTTTTTTACCCCAAATATTTGAATGTTTTTATTGGGATTAAAATGAGCGTAGTTAACTAAACAACTGGTTGTATAAATCCCTGACCTGACTAATTCTAATTATGAGATAAGTGGATATATTAAGACTTTCACTACAAAATATTCTTAAACAAAAGAGCACATGTTTAAATTTATTCCCATACAAATAAAAGATCAGAGTAGGGATCTGTCAATTGCCAGACATATTTTTAAAAGATACTTTTATGTTAAAAGTTTGATTAATGAATTATGTTAGATGAAAATATAAGTATTGCTTTTTTATTTTGCTAATGTAAAATGTAATCTTGTGCTGAAATTTTGTTGGAGGGTCCTTACGGGTTTTGTAGTTCAATAGTTTTTTTTCCGGCGGTAATGGTTCAAGAATATAATGTTTTCAAACTATATGTTCATCACCATCAGTGAATTTTTAGTTAAATGTATCCAAAATATTTACTAACAGCTGTATGATATAGCGGTTTATGAGCGTTTTCCGCGTACAGCCTCCTAGGGTGTACTAATAAGTTAGTTTTCCTTAGTTATCACGCAAGCATGATCCATGTCTCTGATGTAAGCGCTAGTTTACCCTTTTTTGTCTTTAAAAAAATATTAAGGACTAATAATGGTTTATAACAACAAAAGAACATGCATGATATTGAGACTACGGTGTTGCAACGTTTTAGTTAATGACCCGTCATAAACAGTTGGTCGCTGCGTAGTAATTGGAAAATTGTTATCAAAAATAATAAAAATCAAGGTACTATTTTTTGACCTGATTACCGCGGCAGTAAGATTTGACGAATGGTATTAACATTGGGGAGGCATAGCCTCCCAAAAAGGTCCCATAATCGCAATGCGTAATCTCACACAGTGTATTTGAGTTAAATCCGGGATGATTTAAGAAATGATTTTCTGTTAATACCTCGTGTCCATGTTTTTATTTTAAGGCCTCAACTTTTCATAGAATTTGCTCTTTCTATATCGTACGAAAAAACGTTTAATTTCGAACAAAGATAAAAAATGTACATACTGTAGTAATTTTCATACACAATCGCACTACTAATAATACGATCGCACTACTTAGGATTTTAATTGCCGTTGATTACATGTCAACTCTTAGAAGAGTAGTTAAACTATCACGCAACTTCCATTTATTTTCAGGATACACGGTTTGTCTGTATGCAGACATGATGAGAGCTTCAGTGGCTTTGTTCTTGTTCCTGCTGACACGGACCGTCGCTCTACCGGCCAAAGATGGAGTAAATAAGGGTAACGCAAACGAGACCCATGGAATGCCACCATTATCAAACCAGCATCACAATCTGTTCTAACGACGGTAAAGAATGACTTACCTCCATTAGCACGTGTAATTACAGATACCAGCACCTCAACGTCAAAGTCCCGCATCGCAGCAATATCGCCAACTAACTGGACTATAGTATCACGCTTATTGCATTCACTGACTCAGTAGACAGACAGCAACCGTTTTGAAATTCCATACACCGCTGCTTCTTTATTGAAAAATTGCGAGATTTACCCGAGGACCCTGAAGTTACATCAAATATTAAAGAAACTCTAAATAGTGGATCCAAAATGATCAAATTTCATTTGCTTATCAAACACAAAGAAAGGCTTTTCCGTGGTTACAACGAAAGCCAGTATGTACAAACCTTTCTACTGGGTTCGATCCACAGGAAGCCATGGTATTGGCCTATTACTTTTTTAAGACCAGAATACGATGTTCTGTCTTTAACCACTTTAGAGCTTGGTGTAACAAACACTGCACGTGAACATTACTGAAAAAATCCTAGTAACTGCCTCAGCCAGCTTGCATACACGCCGACATAGAGGTGCTGTTTAGGGAGTTAGTATGAACGACTTTCAAAATACAAGTTCCGGTGAAATTGTTAAAACTGAAACCTACGGACCATGTCTGTAACATGCACGTGACGGATAATGAAGGTGTTGCGGATTTTCAGATTTCTATGTTGTCAAAGAAGCGGAACTAATCATATAAGTTTTGCAGTTACCTACAATCTGACACATGGCTCAATGTTCTATTCTTTCGTTATTGTTTACTGTTGAAAGCTATCGTGGTTTTGTTTAGTCCAAGATTAATACCCGATTCATTCTATCGTCTGAAACATATAGCCGCTCCTTATGTACACAGATTGGAAAAAACCTTTCACCCATAACTACTGTTTGTAACAACAGATCCTAAAAGATACACAAACGTAAAGAACCAGTTTAAATTGTAAAAAATTCAGGGAAATGAAGAACTTTAAGAAAACATTGCAAAACCTGACACTCGATGTACCTTATGAACTTGCAAATGAATCAAGTTCATCTTCGAGTTTAAAAGTGGCGTTTTGCTGCCAGAGGATTCTGCACCAGCTGGACTGTTTCGGGACAATGCATGAATCTTTTTCAAGTGTAA